>NC_091127.1:31910390-32090390 GCF_040183065.1 Periplaneta americana | reverse complement strand
GAACACACCCCACCACAACAGGAACAAAACGAAACAAAAACGTACTTCCAATGTGATAATGTTATCCTTTGAGAGTCACAGAAGATGTTCCAAATAGTGACCATTCACATTAATGCACATTCGAAGGCGTTCCCCGAAAGACCGTATGACTGCCCGGCATATTGCTGGCTGAATGGACACACAAGCCTGTCGAATGCGTTGCTGCATGTCGTCTCGTGTTGTCAGAATGTTCTGTTACACACTGTCCTTTATTGTTCCTCGCAGGAAGAAGTCGAGTGGCGACAGGTCCGGAGAACGTGCAGGCCACTGTATGTGGATTGTGGCGTCGACAGTTGTTGTGGTTTGTTTACATGTTAAGACAGCAAACACACAAAACACGTAGTGTACGGACGTCAGTCGTCTTTCGTTTTGTGTAAGTTAATGCACAAGATGAATGGGGCACCACAACAAACGACACATTCTGATGGCATTCATTTTGCATTTTGCTGTTGTTGTTATTGATTAGGAAGGTGACATTCGATACATTTTTGAACTCGTCTTAATGTGTGTGATCAATGTAACATGATTAAAGTATGTTGTGCTATTTGAAAAATTGATGAAGTAACGTGTATCTTGTACAATAATACACTTACCTGCACCAAATCTCTACATTCATGTTAGCCCCTCGTTCTAACGTAATTCTCAAAAACAAAAATTCCAATATCTATCTAAACAAAAAAGTTAGACTATAATAGGTGCACAAGATAAATGGGACATTCTGTATATACGACATATCCAATACTCATGTCACTATTACGTCATAACATTACATCTTGTAAATTTACAATAGTTTTTATTAAATATATTAAATACGATCCGTACACGTCCCTTATCTATACTAGAATTAAACATGAACAATGCTCTTCTTACCTTAAGAGATAGCGTTTGTTAATTTGTCGATAACCATGGCAACATACACCTTTCACAGTTTAAGAACTCTCTACTGCAATGTAGAGAGTGAACGCCGCAAGTTTGGAGTGTAGTGCTTCGAAGAGTCCAGAAAAGTTTCTCAGGAGGAAGAGTTTAGTGACTCACATTGAGGTTTTATATAAAAAAAGAACGGTGGTGAGAGGCGTAGAGATACAAAGTGACACGAGGAAACGTGACAGAAAATGAAGTGCTTAAGTACGTAAAATACACCCAAATATGTGCACGTAAAATTCAGCACATAAAACCTTAGAATCTCTCTTCAGATTTTAAACGTAGAATTTCGTGAATAAATAACAACAATCCACAACATTTGTAAAACAAATTAACATAATACGGATGATATTAAACTATAAGAGTTACATTATATTCCTATTTACTAACGTAGTAGTGGTCTTTATATTGCGAATGTGTACCGGTACAGCGGAAATGAAAATGTCTTTAACTTCCGAAGCATCTAAATCAAGCTTAACTTCAGATATGTAAAACAAAAGAATTTCTAAAACAAGTTGCAGAGGTTAATTCCTTAGCAACTAAACGCTAACCGCTCCAATAATTTTATTTTAGTGCGATATTCAACCTTTTTATTTAGCCCTCATATGTAGCAGCTGCGTTGCCAGAAGCGACATTAAACCTTAGTTTAGTTTACGAGACCTTAACGGAATAATTGTGACCTCTGAGATTAAAACTGAGGTCTTTTAGTATTAAATAGGGATTGAGTAAAACCCACAATATGCATAATGCATAGTGGAATTGAATTTCAGATAGGCAAAAAGCCAGGAAACAAAAACACAAGCAGAAAAACAGTATCTCTCAGAACTATTCTCAATTTACATGTAAGATTTTCAGGGTTAAACAACTCTCATATGAACTAAATAATATACAGCATTACATACATGAAAACATGAGCCACCCCTATAATATCGGTGACAACGAACATTTTTGTCGCACTCCTCTGTTTATATTGATTTTGAGAGATAATTTAAAATTGTATTTTATTTATATTTGATTATTATTGTATACTAGCTGAAAGCACCCGGCATTGCCCGGGTTTTCCTTTCTGCTTCTATTTTTAATTAAACTGGTTATTAAATTTTCGGAAATCTCGGAAACCTAACTTTACACAACCAAAACGAATTGTCTTTACTAAGCTTTCCTCGCCCATAAAGATGATTCTTTACTTAACGTCACTTACATGAATTAATGAACTCCTTAGCCAAATGCCTGCCAGGGTTAACTCAATTTAAAACAGTTGTAAATCAGCCACCGAAAAGAAAACATTTCATCATGTGCCTGATTTTAAACTGTTGTTTTAAATTTATATAGGCCTATTTATTTATTTATTTTTGATTTATTTATTTTATTTATTTATTCTCGTTAAGGCCATTAGGCCTTCTCTTCCACACCGCCAGAAATACAAATAAAGTAACAGAAAAATCAAACTATAAATAAAGTAAAACCCAACGAAAATATAATTCCTTCTCCTCTTTCTGATCAGTTTCAGTCACAAATCAATATTATACATATATAATTTAATTTATATTGGAAGATTTTTTTTACCTCTTGACCGCTGTACATCATTTATACGCGTATCATATCCAGTTTTTTTAAATATAACTTGAAAGTATATCTCATAAATTCAGAACATATTATATTAATTCTAATTTTACACACAGAATACAGATACAATATTAACTCGCAATAAGTCATTCTTTAACATAAAGACTAATATTCTGAGAAACGTATAGGCCTACCGGTATTTTATAAATTAAGAGATTTTTATTTCCACAACGCTTAACATATTAAATTTGCAACGTGAACAATATTTTGAGAATAATACAATGTTATTTTCAGTGGGATTATGTACATTCACATACTACATTAGTAACATGACAAAAGTATCATTGAATTGATTATTGATATGTGTAAAAACGTTTTTTTTTCACTTCTTTGTATAAAATATAGTTGATGTGCAAAACATGCAGTTTTTTTAGTTAATGTCTGCAACTTTGAGCGACTGTCTTTGAGCTTCATTTTAATATGGCCATTACAAATGCTAGTGGCATTGAAATTGCAGTTGCTTAAGATTGAATGAGTATCCTAGAAATACGTGGAATAAAAACATCTCCTTTTATTTTTCCAGTTAATATTATCAATTCTATTACGTTTCGTATGAGTTTTTCACACAAATTCTTATAAGTGCATAATTTTGGTGGGTCAATATTTCGCACTAGTACTATTGGTTATTCAATATTAAGTAAATTATGTGGTAGCAATCCTTGTAGTTTCAAAGAATTCTAGAATTCAGTTGTATAAAACAGTTTGCTCACTATCTACAAAACTGCATCGAGGAATTCATAATACGGTCCTGGACTACGTAAAGATACTTAGTGCATGAATTATCTAGTTTTAGCCTTCATGATCTGTAACAACAATGTAATTTAATTTCGTGTTAAAATTTCCAAGGCCTCGTGAAAGTCGATGTTGAATACAACAGACAATAATAAAAAACAATTGACTGTAGAAGATTTTATTTTTTAATATTATGCATGAAGATTTGACCTATTTATTTTTATTACTCATAATTTTAATGAATTTAACTTCCATTTGCACAATTTTAATGTAGCCTATGTTCTTCTCCTGGTTATGAAGGTTAAATGTGCAAACTTTGGCACATATCGGTCAAAGCGTGTAGATTTGTATAGGGAACATACACACCCACATACATACATACATACATACATACATACATACATACATACATACATACCCACATTCAATTTTATATATTGAGATTATCTATAACTGCATTTAATAAAGGATATTGTATAACTTTTAATTTCATTATGTTAAACAAAAGTTCTCTTTTCACACAATCAAAAGCTTTTTCATAATCCACACACAAAAGATGACTTTCTACATCGAATTCTCTTTGTTTTTCGATTGGTAATTGAATAAGTCATTTGTAAAACCACATGAGTCACAGAAAATAAGTTTCGAGAAAAACAGAAAAAACTACCTACAGTTAATGGATTTTATGTTAGGTCTGTGAAATTTTTACAGGAGGACCATACATTAGTATATCTGATTACAAAAGCACTGTATCTTAATTATCTCATTTCATATCACCTTAAAATATTTTTTAATTTCTTGGACTCATGTTCTTTTAACAAGTACCAACAATAACAACTCCAGTATCGTGACAAAATATGGAGTGTATTGTTTGTTGTAGTGTGAAATATATTATTATACAGTTTTCAATCAATTTATATTGTTATTTTTATTTCATATTAAAAATGATTCATATCATACCCACTTAAAAAAAAGTTATTCGCGAGTAATTAATTTTCATACCAATGTGTCACATGTTTAATGACTGTTTGAATACAGCCATATCTTTAATTCACAATAAGAAAATAAAATAAATTGCATATTATCCCTAAAAAGACGGTTCTTGCTTTGGGATCTCTCTTCGAGGACTTTTTCTTTTTATATCATGCACTTCTGCAAGTCCTTGAAGGTACACAGGTACACATTTTATTCATTTTTGCTTTTATTAAAATGCCTATTCTATCTGGTACAGGTACTTTCATAGAACATTGTTGATTATTATTTTTTCTTCTACAGAACTCTTAGAACTACACTCATTGTCCAACACCTTGACAAAGAAGTACATGATAGTAAATGCGTCATGGCTGCACATGCGTTAAAACCACACGAGTCCGGGACTGATGTGGTTTTGAAAGAACTCTATATTTTAAGATATTACATAATGCCTAGTAATGATCGGACTCATGTTGTTTTGACTTGAAATGATGCGTCTGTCCATAGTGCTTCCTACTGGGTGTTCATTTCAAAGTGTGTCACGACGTCACTGTTGATGAGGCAGCTATTTGAAGCGAGTTTCAGCTTTTATGTCAGAGAAGTTACCTATTATTCAAGGCGTTCAATCTGAACTTGAGAACGTGTACGGTATAACTTAAATATCGTAGCAACAGATGACGGTCTGTACGGTCTGTGTGCTACCATAACCTCTTTCGAACTGTGTTTTGCGCGGGCAAGTCGTACCCAGGGTATTTGTTATCATCGGTTGCGTACGGCAACATTCCACAATACAAATTAAATGCTCCGTGTCCATGTTGACCGTCGAAATTAATGTCAACAAATACGTAAGTAATCGTCTTAACCCTCTCCCCATATCCCGACAGTAAGAAAAAACTCACCTCAGTATGTGTTTCCAAACAGTTCACATTCCTGCCACTACCGGCGTTACCGTACGCATCGGTAAGTACTCTTTAGAATGAACGTCGTACTTTCTAGGCAACTTCTCTGGCACATAGGTAATACACCTCTGCGGAAGTGTAGGAAGATTGAATTCTCTAGACTCATCGACTAGCCACAAGACGGCATACAGCGAGCCATGACACACTTTGAACTGAACTCCCAGTATAGGACCGGTAACTACGTAATTTCCTTAAAAATCTGGACTCATGTGGTTTTACAAATGACCGATTCAATTTAAGACAGAATATTGGGTCTATACAAGAACGACCTTTCCTGAATCCATGCTGTGTTTCGGTCATAAATTTCTCTGAATGTGTTTGTAGTTTGAAATTAAGTATCTTGGAATATATTTTGTAACAACTGTTTAAAATGCGGATTCCCCGACATTTTTTTTTTTTTTAATTTTTCCTATCTCCCTTTTTATAAAATGGTATAACAATTGCATTTCGGCACTCTGTTGGGATTGTAATCAATATTTATATTTAAAAAGCTATTCACATTCAGATACAACATTTCAAACGAGGTTCTCGATCTCCTGTTTAGGAAGGGTTTCTTTGTAATCCTGTACGATATATGCTGTCCAGGATCCGTTTCAAAGATGTAGAATTACTCACTCTCTCACGTTATTCTTCAACATTCTTCAGAACTCTAACCCTAGCTATTTAGCTTCTCGTTTTCAACATTTGTCCTCATATCACGAAATAGATACTCGCTCACATCATAATATCACACTCTTCATTTCTAAACACAGAACATCCTCATACTCTTCATCTTTCACCGTCCCTGCAGCTCATCTCTGGAACTCTCTACCATCACATGTCAGAGACTGACGGATATTATCTAGTTTCAAAAACAAACTAAAATTGCACTTTTTAAATTCAGATTCTTTTCAATTATAAGCCCTTTTCTCTGTGATAGTTTTGTCAAAAATTTATACTGTATATTTATTTTTCTTCCTTTTCTTTTTTTGTTCCCTTGATCGCCAGATGAATTTATTATTATACCATTTTTATTTTGGATTTTATTTAAATTTCGCATATTTTCTTTTTTCATTATTCTATTACATTTCATTTGTTGTATCCTTCCTTACGTTTTCCCTGTTAACTATTTGTACTAACTGAGTTGCTTTTGTTATATTCCAGTCTTTAGATCTGTATTTTAGGCTACTTTTTTTTCTGTTGTGGTATTCAGAGGTCTGCATCGGACGTTTTCGCTCGAGCGCCAAGTAGTTCATAGCATAATCCGATAGGTAGTGCACATGCATGATGGGTAAAATTGTCGCGAGCGATAAATCCTCGAACGGTAGGCTATAAGCCGAGCGTTAGACATTCGTTCTTGTTACAGTAATGAACTGCGTAGTAACATCATAGATGTTTATCATTTCAAAACTTTGCAGTGTTTAACTAACCTCTCCGTAGTACAACTACAAAACTTGCTTTAAAATGTAATATAAATGTTGTAGGTAAATGTTGTTTCCCCCCCCCCCCCACAGGAGTGATTTTGTTTTTGCCATATCTGATAGATGTTATTTGATGTAAATAAACGGAGAACACAATCATGATAATGCAAGAAATGTATCAAGTTTTCTAGTAATAATAATAATAATAATAATAATAATAATAATAATAATCTCTAATAATTAGTATATCAATCTTTGCGTCTGTAACAGTTGTGCAGCATGATTTATTCGTTTTATTATATTTTCTGTGACGTTATCTCTGTACTAATATTGTTATTAATCTACTGCTTATAATAATATTTTGTAAAACGTTTCTACATTGTCGCAGTATATAGGCGGAACACGATGTATGGACCTATCATAGTATATATGTGGTGAATCAAATATTGAATAATTATTAATTATCAATAATAACTGTATATCGAAGTTTTTCATACTATTTTATTTATAACTTCATGTTACTGTTTTGGTAAGTTCCATTGACTGTTCCATTAAACATTTGTCATAAACGCAGAAAATAAAGCCTTATTTTTACCGTGTGAGCAAAACATATGTGTATGTTATCTGTCGCCTTCCATACAAAATAAGACATGTCGGTGAGATGACCTTGTACTGTGCTTCTATTTATTACGAGCGTATCACGACCGATCTTATCTCGCTCGAGCGTGCGACATTCGACCGAGTTCAAGCGAGCGATTTAACTCCAATGCAGCATTCTGATGGTATTATTTTCATACTCTTTAGTGTCGATTTCGTGATGTTATTATTTTTGTACTATGTTGGTATTCTGTTCTTTAACTTTTTGTTAAATTGCACTGCTTGTATACTTTGTGACCTGGTAGAGTGTAAGAGAAGGCCCTATGGCTTTAACTCTGACAATATAAATAGGTAATAATAATAATAATAATAATAATAATAATAATAATAATAATAATAATAATTATTATTATTACCTATTTATATTGTCAGAGTTAAAGCCATAGGGCCTTCTCTTATAATAATAATAATAATAATAATAATAATAATAATAATTATTATTATTATTATTATTACCTATTTATATTGTCAGAGTTAAAGCCATAGGGCCTTCTCTTATAATAATAATAATAATAATAATAATAATAATAATAAGAGAGGGCCCTATGGCTTTAACTCTGACAATATAAATAGGTAATAATAATAATAATATTAATAATAATAATAATAATAATAATAATAATAATAATAATAATTATTATTATTATTATTATTATTATTATTATTATTATTATTATTATTATGAGCAAGGATTCTTGCAAATTAACTTGAGTTGCTATAGCGATTCTTTTGATCAATTATTACGTTCAAAGACATTATGAATCTACGAGAAATCTGGAGAAGCATATGGGGAAGAAAATCTGTACTTATGTGACATTACTTAGAGGAAAAGGTCACTTCCAGTGAAACACGATAGCTTATGAAAATGCCATCCAGCTCTGACGTACGAAGTCCGATAACTCCCAGCACACTCGAGGAGATCGGGTTGTGAAAACCGATACACGGCACCAGCGTGGCTACCTGTAACATAGCCGCCACGGTGGGCGACATTCCAGACTCCATGCGATTCGAGACTGGCGCTGCCATGGCAACGAACGACAGACACCCACAATGAAAGAGCAGACAGGCTTCTTACTACACTGTGGAATTGGGCAAAGTTACAATTCGCGTTCGTAAACATGTGTGATAGGCTATTACATTTAGTATATTCTGACACCAGTAGTTTGAAAACTTACCTACAGTTGTTTACGACTTATGTTATGTATATTTTAATAGAATAGCAATTTAATTCAGAGGAAAATCTATAGGCTGCCCCACGCCGTACATCATGGTCATTCCTGAAGCAGCATTACGAAATGGGCACTGGTTCAGGTATTTACTTGATTATTTAACGACGCTGTGTCAACTACTAGATTACACAATAATTATAACAAATGGAAATATATTGGTGGAAAAATTCAATTATCTTGGAGCAACAGTAACAAATACAAATGACACTCGGGAGGAAATAAAACGCAGGATAAATATGAGAAATGCCTGTTATTCGGTCCAGAAGCTATTGTCATCCAGTCTGCTGTCAAAAAATCTGAAAGTTAGAATTTATAAAACAGTTATATTACCGGTTGTTCTGTAGCCTATGGTTGTGAAACTTGGACTCTCAGTTTGAGAGAGGAACAGAGATTAAAGGTGTTTGAGAATAAGATTCTTAGGAAAATATTTGGGGCTAAGAGGGATGAAGTTACAGGAGAATGGATAAAGTTACACAACGCAAAACTTTATGCATTGTATTCTTCACCTGATTAGGAACATGAAATCCAGACGTTTGAGATGGGCAGGGCATGTAGCGCGTATGGGTGAATCCAGAAATGCATATAGAGTGTTAGTTGGTATGCCGGAGGGATAAAGATCTTTGGGGAGGCCGAGGCGTAGATGAGAGGATAATAGTAAAATGGATTTGAGGGAGATGGGGCATGATTATAGAGACTGGATTAATCTTGCGCAAGGATAGGAACCGATGGCGGGCTTATGTGAGGGCGGCAATGAACCTGCGGCTTCCTTAAATGCCATTTGTAAGTAAGGAAGTAAGTATCAACTACTAGATTATTTAGGATCAATGGAATTGGTGATAGCGAGATGATATTTGGGGAGATGAGGCTGAAGATTCGACATAAATTACCTGACATTCGGTTGGGGAAAACCTCGGAAAAACGCAACCAGGTTATTAGTCCAATAACCTAATAGTTTATACAGCGTCGTTAAATAACGAAGTAAAAAAACACTAAGCGGGCACATGGCTGGAGTCCCTCAACATAGGTCAGCACGACACAGGGTCTCCATATAAGACAAACATCACCTCCACTACTAGCCTTGGCGGATTTCTAACCCACGACCCAACTTCCCTAGCCATTACCAGTGCGTATCCAATCACTCTTTTATAGCGATGTCGGCCAAGTCCCAACGCGTACTGCGGCCTGGAAGAGAGGGCGATATTTCTATGCGGGTCCGGATCAGGGTGCCCATAACTTACGCGGGAGCATCCGGAAGACAGGTCTGACCGGACACTCCGGCAAGGCAAGAGCACCGCCAACACGTCCGCCCGGACGCGGGTTGCCGGAAGGAAGCCTGTGTAGCAACCCGCGGCGGAAGAGCGGGTCAAATGATTAACACATGCAATTAGGGCGATCGCCGCCCGCCGACTCGTTTCAACGCGCCTGTAGTGTGGGTCACTGATATACAAGGGGCAAGAAAAATGGAGGACTCGAAGTTATAGCCTACACGTTTACCTAGTGACTTTGCTGCAGAATATGATCTGGATAGTATGGCAGAAATTCTATATTCAATATTCAAAGCCAGCTATTCACTGCTCTAACGATAACAGAGCAAGTCACAGTTAAAGTATTCAGAAGATCGTTCTACTGACATTCATGCCAACTAAATCATTATGTGTTTAACTTTACAAATCCCGATTTAGGCCTAGAGCCTATATTAGGAATTGCTCACAAGTAATTTTTATCCAGTTATTTAATAACACTGTAGCAACTACTGGGTTATTTAGCGTTGATGAAATTGGTGATAGCGAGATGGAATTTGACGAGATGAGGCCGAGGATTCGCCATAGATTTGCCAGACGCCTTACTAATTAATTTTCGTCTTATATTCGTCTCAAATGAAAATTTTGTCACAGAGAAAAAACGCTACAAACTTTCCCATTAATCCAATATTTTTTTTTAAACTTTATTTCATACTATTTATTTACTTTATACTTCCTGGCTTTTAAGAAACCCGGAGGTTCATTGCCGCTCTCACATAAACCCGCCATTGATCCCTATCCTGTGCAAGATTAATGTTAAATGTTATGTTTTATTTAACGACGCTCGCAACTGCAGAGGTTATATCAGCGTCGCCGGATGTGCCGGAATTTTGTCCCGCAGGAGTTCTTTTACATGCCAGTAAATCTACTGACATGAGCCTGTCGCATTTAAGCACACTTAAATGCCATCGATCTGGCCCGGGATCGAACCCGCAACCTTGGGCATAGAAGGCCAGCGCTATACCAACTCGCCAACCAGGTCCACTGCAAGATTAATCCAGACTATATCATCATATCCCACCTCCCTCAAATCCATTTTAATATTATCTTCCCGTCTACGTCTCGGCCTCCCCAAAGGTCTTTTTCCCTCCGTCCTTCCAACTAACACTCTATATGCATTTCTGGATTCGCCCATACGTGCTATATGCCCTGCCCATCTCAAACATCTGGATTTAATGTTCCTAATTATGTCAGGTGAAGAATACAATGCGTGCAGTTCTGTGTTGTGTACCTTTCTCCAGTCTCCTGTAACGTCATCCCTCTTAGCCCCAAATATTTTCCTAAGCACCTTATTCTCAAACAACCCCAACCTATGTTCCTATCTCAACGTGAGAGTCCAAGTTTCACAACCATAAAGAACAACCGATAATATAACTGTTTCATAAATTCTAACTTTCAGATTTTTTGACAGCAGACTGGATGATGAAAGTTTCTCAACCGAATAATAACAGGCATTTCCCAAATTTATGCTGTCTTTAATTTCCTCCCGAGTATCATTTATATTTCTTACTGTTGTTCCAAGGTATTTGAATTTTTCCACCCCTTCAAAGGATAAATTTCCATTTTTTATATTTCCATTCCGTACAATATTCTCGTCACGAGACATAATCATATACTGTGTATTTTCTGGATTTACTTCCAAACCTATCTCTTTACTTGCCTCAAGTAAAATTCCCGTATTTTCCGTAATGGTTTGTGGATTTTCTCCTAACATAATCACGTCATCCGCATAGACAAGCAGTTGATGTAACCCGTTCAGTTCCAAACCCTCTTTGTTATCCTGGACTTTCCTAATGGCGTACTGTAGAGCAAAGTTAAAAAGTAAAGGTGATAGTGCATCTCCTTGCTTTAGCCCACAGTGAATTGGAAACGCATCTGACAGAAACTGACCTATACGGACTCTGCTGTACGTTTCACTGAGACAAATTTTAATTAATCGAACTAGTTTCTTTGGAATATCAAATTCAATAAGAATATCATATAAAACTTCTATCTTAACCGAGTCACATGCCTTTTTGAAAACTATGAATAACTGATGCACTGTACCCTTGTACTCCCATTTTTTCTCCATTATCTGTCGAATACAAAATATCTGATCAATAGTTGATCTATTACGCCTAAAATCACATTGATGATCTCAGTAATTTCATCTACATATGAAGTTAATCTTCTCAAAAGAATATTGGACAAAATTTTGTACAACGTCAACAAAAGTGATATTTCTAGAAAGTTACTACAGTTAGTCTTGTCTCCCTTCTTAAAGATAGGTATGATTATGGATTCCTTCCATTGTTCTGGTACAATTTATTTTTCCCAAATAGCAAGTACATGCTTATAAATTTCGTTCGATAATGCGCTCCCACCCCCTTGTATTAATTCTGGAATTTGATCGATACCTGGAGACTTGTACTTTTTCAGATTTTCTATCGCAATTTCGACTTCAGAAAGTGTGGGTTCGGGTATAAATGGCTCAGCAGTTTGTATTTAAATTTCGTCCCTACCATTTCTATTAGGCCTATGTACATTTAGTAGTTGCTCAAAATAGTTCTTCCATCCTTTTAATATCACGAAATTAACCGAGACTCCTCAACTTCTATCGACTGTGGAAGTCGTATATAGTCTGCATCTGTTTTCCTTGTAAAACTTCTACAAAATTTCTACCCCCTTGGATCGTTCTCCCATCGCTTCGTTACATTTATCTGATACTTCTTTTCGAAATTCAAAATAGGCTATCCATCCAAATTTCCCTCCATGATTTTCCGTCTATCAACTGCTTCTAAATGGATAATCCCGCAATGAACGTAGTTCGTTCACCAGCTTCAACAATGCATATAGTCAAGTTCATTTTGAGCACATTTTAGGGGTATCCTTTCCTACCAGTTGTTCAATACGTACATGTTAATATTCATTTATTAAAAATAATGAAATTCGACATTATATGAAATAAAATATTGTATGCGATAATAATTGAAAGTGTTTTACGAAATCGTTTCGAAATTCCGACCTCAGCGTAAACATCTCAACTCATCCACTAAATCTCACTTTCAATTCTTGTAACGTAGATAACTATAATCATCTTTTGCATTATGGCTTAGATAGTAACTCGGCATCGTGACGATATGACATTATGAGCGACTCAACCTGTATCCATAGCTTTGTCAAAGAATATCACGGGGACTGAACTAACTAACTAACCTGCAGACTTACTAAAGGCTTTACCAATAACCAAAAATGTATTTAAAAATAGGCTTAAGAACTTTACTAATAGACGGTAGTATATTATACACACCATTTAAAGGGGTATTTGATATTTAGTTATTTGAAGTGTTGTATCAGTGAAGAAGTGTGTTGTGTCAGTGAAGTGTGAAGTGTGTTGTCAGTGAAGTGTGTTGTGTAAGTGAAGTGTGTTTGTCAGTGAAGTTTTATAGTTTATAGTGGAAGTGCAAAGTATTTGAACAGTGAAATGTTTTTGAAGTGTTAGTGAAATCAGGGTATAATCAGTGAAATGTGTCGTAGTTCCAGTGCAGTGAGTGAGTTGTCAGCGAAATGAGTGTAGTGCTGAAAGGTACTTTTGCAGGTATGAACATATCATACTGGTCCCGTAATTCATTTCTTTTAACAAATAGATTTAATTTTATTTTGCAATATGTTATTCAATCAGTGTCTTGATACATATATACATTATGTGTATGATATAATATAATATAATATAATATAATATAATATAATATAATATAATATAATATAATATAATATAATATAATTTTTGTATAAAATATTATCTTGTAATGAAAAAATAAATTACTTCTAAAAATATCTATCTATACTAAATAAATTTTACACAAGAAAGAGTTCATCCAAAGGGCTGGACTCGGGAAGAGTACCCAAAACGCTCATTGCATTTCCGCGTTGAATTGCAATACTTAAACGTTGACGCAAATAAGTAGTGCAACGACGATCACCAGTAATGGAGATCAAAATTTGGCCGATTTGAGATACCAAAACTTTAGCGTCATGACTCCAAGGACCGAAGGTCTCCACAGCAAAGGGGATAAAGATATAATTGTCTAAAAGATGAGCATACTTATTGACTTTTTTTTTTTTCGCGGCTAATTCAGCAGCAGATGCTGTGCGTCTGGAGGTATTCGGCAAGTGAGATGGAGCTAGAGTGTCAACGCAAGTGGAGTCCCAAATTAAAGATTTTCCTATAGACCATGGAATTAAGGTGAGACCATCGGGCCGTTTACCATCTGCGCGAATAATAATACCTGGTGGTTCCAAAAGAGACGGGATGCCACAAGAAGTCATACAGGTGGGTTTTAGTTCGAACTTAGGTTTAAGATACAAATTAGATTTACTTTAAATGTTATTTTAAGTGATCGTGCTTCATTTAATTTAGGATGCTCACTGTTATTATTATTATTATTATTATTATTATTATTATTATTAATTGTGTTTTTATTGTCATTATTGAGTGTAATTAGTTACCACTGCCACCGGGTAAGGCCTATACCCATTTGCAGTGTGAATAAATAAATAAATACATACATACATACATACATACATACATACATACATACATACATACATACATTATTGTGGCTCAGGTTAAATGAGAGGAGCAAGTTACATTCCCTTTCTGTCTTATACCGAATTTTGCACACCTCTACTCCCTCTTACTTATCTGTCCGATTCCACAGTCTTTCTCGGTATCATAACTTAAATACTCGGTCACAATATGATAACACTCTAGAAATACCACTGCACACATCATCTCTTTATTCGTCTTTCACTGTTGGTACTTCTCGTCACTGGAATTCTCTGCCGCCTGAAGTCAAGGGCTGCCGAACTTTAATTTCCTTTAAATGTAAATTAGAAAAATATATTATGATGAGTTGCCAGACTTAACGTGTTGCAAATGTGTTCTACTGTATTTATTTTTATTTTATTATCATTTTTTTGTTTCTTATTTTTAATATCTAAATCGTGTTTATTTATCACTTAATGCCAATATGTATCCCACTATGTTGTTATTTTTTATTATTAATCTATTTTTTGTGTACATTTTATTCAATTGTCGGTTTCTGGTTTAATTATGTAAATCCTACTTAATTGTAATCTAATACTAATATGTATACTAATGTGTTTATTTTTATTTTTACTGTGTACATTTTTCTTTTTTTTTATTGAATTATCGGCTTCTGTTTTTATGTGATTCGTATTTGATTCTAACAAATTAATATGTATTTCACTATGTTTATTTTTATTTTATGAGGTAAATTTTATGTAACTACCTCGTTTGATCTCATTATGTATCAGTATGAAATTACTTAATTCCGATCAAGTTTTATGTTCAACTGTGTAAGCAAGGTTTAATCCTGGTTGAGTGTAAGAGAAGGCCTTACGGCCTTAACTCTGCCAGGTTAAATAAAGCCACTATTATTATTATTATTATTATTACATACATACATACATCACTTCGGTGATCGCTAACACAGTTATATTAGAGCCTGAATTACACTGAGTAATACGTTCTTATTCTTATGGACACCTAAGCTCAATGCCCGTTATGCCTTGCCGTGCCTCCCAAGGTGAACCTGGTCCTTCAGTTTTCCCTGCGGACACACTATGATTTCTCCTTTCTTTGGGATGATATTTCATTGCTTGTAGCGGAAGTTTGCTTTTATTCTATTACGTGTTGCAGTCACGAATTTCTTTTTACAATTTTCCATTTCCTGCACCATGTTTGCTACGTTCAGTTGTTTTCTTGTATTTATATTTCTCTTTCGGTACAGTTTTATGTATCCTACAAGTGGTCGTAAAAATTTAATTTGTTCTGCTTCGAGACCCTGTCTATACGTCTCTTTGTTTTAAAGCACTATTTTCAGCTCGGCACTTTAAAGTATATTTTGATATAATATTGCGCTACGTTAGAGGGTTTCCGCGTCGTATTACAAGCCACAAGACCCAGGCGTAACGGAGTCAGCTGGTGATTCCTCGACAAAGGGTTCTTGGACCAATCCTGGAGACATTCTTTGATATTTCTCATTGACAACCATGGGAAGATTTCCGTCAATCATTTCCGATTATCCCAATGATATTTTGTCACCGTTTCATTACCGATATAAGATCATTTCCCTCCCTCTCTGAATAAACGTTGTAGGCCTACTTTAAACATAGGTACTAAAGTTAATGATCCGCCGTTGTGGCTATGTGAATAACGATCCGAGGTTCGATTCTCGGCGTGGGCAATGGAAGAGATTTATCTTTTGTCCACGTGATGGTGTTTGTCCTTTGTCCTGTGACTGCGCCATGATATCTCTGCGGTAGTTCTGCGTCGCACAGCGTGCAAAAACGTTAATCTAGAAGGACAAAATTAATAACTTCTCTGGATTTCAACGAATTCTTACGAAACTTTGTATAGATATTATAGGTAACACATATTTTTTGTGTAGAAAGTTTGATTATTTGAGTAAGAGGAGCTACCCCTTTATAGCGAGCGACTTTAGACGAAATTGATAACTTCTCTCCTGTCTAACAGATTTTTATGAAACATTGCACGGACGTTATATTATGTAGCATATATTTTTTGTGTAGAAACTATATTTACGGTTCCATAAGACGAACTACCCCTTTATAGGGGTGCATTTACACAAAATTAACTTATCTCCTACTTAAAAGATTCTTATGAAACTTTGTACACCAGTTAATTTATATTCATATCAACTACTCTCTTGGTAACGGTGTGCATTCTGTAACAAAGCATAAACGACGATTCTCGTAATATTTGAAGAATATAAAAAAGAAATAGCTTTGAAACGCGTGTCTTTGACTTATTTTCATACGAACTGCATTTTGGGTAACGCTATACGTTCTACAACAAAACACGGATAATACTTCTCATAATACGTAACCTAACAAGAGATACCGCCTTTTTGAAGTATTTGGGTTAAAATTCCTCTCGTGGTAAGTGCTTCTTCCGTGACGATATACCTTCTCTTGAAGAATAATTGTGATTATATATTCCTAAAATATTCTAGAGACGGAAAATCGAGATCGCTTTGGAAACAACGAGTACTTACCAGACTTGCAATGAAAATATGGCTGTCGGTAAGTCATGCAGTATAGCTCTGAGCGGTTCTTACCTGCAAACAAAAGAAATCATATTATATAAACCAGAAGTATTAAATAGAAGATACGAAACTATTGGAAAACTTCATACTGTTAAAGGCATCGTTCTATAAGATAGTTTTTAACATCTCAAATGTTTCATTAAAATACTAGATATAAACTGAGCTGAATAATATAAATTAAATTCTACGCACAGATGCACTTTCGGCGAAATAATCATCCATAAACTTTTCAGAATATTTATAAAAAACACTGAAATACAAATCTATATTGATCTATAAATACATTGATATTAGAGGAGAAAAATTCGCTCCGACACCGAGATCGAACCCGGGTCCTTGGTTCTACGTACCAAGCGCTCTAACCACTGAGCTACGCCGAAGTTCAATTCACATGTATGTTGACATTTTATATTAAGTCAACTGTCATTATACAAGGAGCGCACTCAGTTGAGTGACTTGGTGGCCGGGATTCCACAGTAATATGCAATGTTGCTCGAAGAACATACATGTCGAACTTGGAGTCAGGCCACAAAGGGAAAAACACTGAAGGAGAGGGAGTCGATCCGGTGCTGTAGATTTAACTTCGGGGTAGCTCAAGGGTTAGAGCGCTTGGCACGTAGAACCAAGGGTCCAGGTTCGGTCCCCGGCGTCGGAACGAATTTTTCTCCTCTAATACCAATTGTTATCATAACATGTTTAGGTGAGGGGTTTGGACTTTTTGCATTGCTGGTTGTCACAATCAAAAATTAAGACACAACGTTTCGAAGGGTGGTTCTCCCTTCGTCTTCAGGTGGAAGGAAGTAGGGAAGAGAAAAAACCTATTGTTGGGATCGTTACGTAAAGCTATTCTGTATGACTGATCCATCAACTACTTCCTTCCACCTGAAGACGAAGGGAGAACCACCCTTCGAAACGTTGTGTCTTAATTTTTTGATTGTGACAACCAGCAATGGAAAAAGTCCAAACCCCTCATCTAAACATTAACAATCCACCATTGCTTTCCAACCCCTCATTTAGTTCATCATAACATGTATTCTGTACGACCAAAAAATTAATCCTTACGTATAAATACATTGCTAGTGTCATAACAATATCACACAGGATTTACAACAAGCATTTGCGTCTACCTTTTTGGAGTAACGGTTAGCATGGCTGATCGTGAAACGAGCTGGCCTGCGTTAAATTTCTACTTGGAACAAGTTACCTGGATGAGGTTTTTCTGGGGTTTTCCCTCAATCCATTAAGAGCAAATGCTGAGTAACTTTCGGTGCTGGACCCTGGACTCATTTCGTTGACATTATCACCTTCATCTCACTCAGACGTTGATAACCATAGCAGCTGATAAAGCGTCGTAAAATAAACCGAATAAAAAAAATAATAAGCAGTTGTACCAATGGCAGTAAGTCCTACACACATGTAACTCATTCCCAAATTCTGTCATAATATTCTCCAGGTAAAATTCGTAAATGTTACTACGTATTAAAACGCAATAAGGGTCGTATTCATAGACAAGACTTTGGACCAAAGTTGACTTTGGAAAGTACAAAGTCACCATTCTCCTATTCACAGTCGATACTTTGATGATAGTAAACTTCAATCGTGACTTTACATCGAAGTCGCCGAAAATCTAGACTTTGACTATAACTTTCGCTCGTGAACATAAGAAAAATGACTGATATTTCGAAAATTGTTGAAGTTTCCGAGAATACTGTGGACGTCTAGGGGATTATGGAAGCTGTTCATGTTCCTTAGCGTATTATTAGATATAGATTATACATTCAAATGAAGATACAGATTTGATAAACAGCATTAGATATCCTCGTGTTTCAACATTCATTGATGAATAATAATCGGAGAGGATTTTCTGTTCCACCAATAATTCAATTTCTTATTTCATCGAGATTTTACGTTACAGGTAATTGATGGCTTAATACTGATGGGACTATTTAATTCTACAGAGAATATGTTATACAGTTGGATATGCACTTAATTTTTAATCCTGCGGTCGTCATAATAATGTTTTCTGAATATTGATTGCAATTAATTTTTAATTATTCTGTCATTAGTGGCATCTTCTTATCTTCCATATTTTCAGAATAAAATTATTTTATAATGAAATAATTCGAGGGTTTAATGTGTACCTAACGTAATTACAATCGATGTTTATTTCACAACAAAATTCTTAGCAGCCAAAACTATTTCAGATGAACTATACCATCATGTTTTGTAATTACGAATTTTATTGTATTATATATAGGCTAGAGTACAAGACTGTTCGGAACTGAGTTATGATTTTTTGTGACCAAGTAGAAGAACGAATTATCTTCTTCTTCTTCTTCTTCTTCTTCTTCTTCTCCCTTCAAGGATTGGGTGATATCACCTGTTCCGGTCTCTATCGTCCAGCCACCTCTTGCGAGGTCTACGCAGATCCCTTTTCCCGATCGGGCGATAATTCATTATCTTCTTTGGTAACCTATTCTCTGCCATTCTGTTAACATGATCTTTCCATTTTGTTTTATTTTCTTCTACCATGTCGTGTACTGAGAAAATATTGAGATCTGATCTTATTGTTTCATTTTTTATTTTATCAGCTTTAGTGCATCTTCTTACGTATCTCATAAATTTCATCTCTGCTGATTGTATACGTGATTCTTCTTTTTTTGTTATTGTCCATGATTCAGAGCCATATATAAGAGTAGGTACAGCCATAACTTTATAAAATTTCATTTGAGTTTCTTTTCTCGTTTTTCTTCCTAAGTTCTTCCAATTGTTCCACATATCATCTGAAATCTATTAACCTTCTTCTCAATATCTTTCTCATAATTAAAACTAATATCACATCCTAGATAATTGAAGTGGGATACTTGTTCTAAAATGTTTCCATTTACTAGTATCTTAGATCTAACAGAATTTTTCCCTTTAAAAGCCATTATCTTTGCTTTGTTTGCAGATATAGTTAGATTGTAAAATATTGCATTTTAGCTTAATCTATACACTGCTCTTTGTAGGTTATCTTCTATTTCCTGGATAATTATTTGATCATCAGCGTATAGTAAAGTATTTAAAGGTGTGTTAGATTCTATTTTAATCGCAGTATGTATTTCATCTTTCCACTTCAAAACTAGATCGACAATATATAAATTAAACAGAGTGGGTGATAAACTGCACCCTTGTCGAACACCTAAATTTGTTAAAATTGCTTCTGACACTTTAAAACCTGAGCTAATAACTATTTTGCTATTTACATATAAACTCTTAACGGCACTAATTATCTATTGATGTAAAGATCTAAAAATGTCAATTTTTGTACTTACGTTAGTTTCACACTAAGCCCACGAATAATTATTCTTATGTAAAGCTGCAAGAACGGTTAACAATCGCTTAGCATGTACCGATGTTCAATTGTTTAATTTATTTGTATCTCAAAAGATGGCTTTGATTGTGGCAATGCCTGTTCTATTTCAACTATCCGTTAATTTAATTCGTTTACAAAGCAGTGATTTTGATTGCCAACATTAGAACAAGATCGTCAAATCTCGACTTACCAAAGTCAAAGTCTCAGAAGTATTGTCTATGAATAGGAATTTTAATAAAGTTAAACTTTACTACGAAAGTCGACTTTGGAAAGTCTTCATCCAAAATCTCGTTTAAGAATACGGCCCTAAGTTATGCCAGTCTAACATTAGGTTTGCCTATAGAACAAGTAAACAGGATTAAATAGCTTGTAACGTGATCCTAACGTGATTGGCCAACAGACATGAAAATGAAATGCCGAATAGAAAAAGTTCGGAAGGCATTTATGAATTTAAAAGAGGTCCTTACCAATACAGATATTGACATCAATGTTAAATTAAGATTTATCAAATGCTATGCCTGGCCAGTGATTCTTTACGGCTCGACATTGAAAATATGTAAATCTTTGCAGTCGTCTAAAAAAAGTAATAGATAACCCTTAAGAGTTCACTAGCTACTCGTCTGTGAATTTTCTGTAGAAACTGCTATTTTTTAATTCTGATTGCAGCATTTGCAGGTCGTCGCAGTTTTTTTGTCCGAATTGTGTAGGAATTCTGGGAGAGGTCTCTATCCGGGGATAAGTTTTCATCGTGCAGAATATCTACTGTATCAGGACACTGTAATTCATATCCAAAGGAAACCGCGTACACGCTTCCAGCTGCGTCTGAACCGCGAACCTCAGACCGAATGGTAGGTACAGTGACCACTTATGGCGACATACATTGTTTGTAGATCTAGTCAAACACCAGTCACCCTCAGATACAGTTTGATAATGTCTGCTACATAATAGTATATTATGAATCAAGTTCATGTCATAGCACGAGTCAATTTTTTGGAACAAGCGAAGCGAGTTTAATTTTGACGAACGCAATAACTGTATACATATATATATATATATATATATATATATATATATATATATATGTATATATTTGAACTGGTAAAAGAAAATTACGGGAAAACGGCTGAACGGATTTTAATAAATCACCCCTCATTTTGAAGCTCGGAACCCAAAGTTTTTCAGAAAAATAGTAGTTTTCAGTTAAATATCAATTTCCTATATTATTTTCCTATTTTCAAAACTCCATCTTTCTCCAGTTTTGAGAACTAATAAGCATTTCAGCACGGCCGTGATTTCAGAATAAAACAAAACACACACTACAATAAACAATAGCTATTACACGAAGGCCATGACCTGCAGGATTGCTGACATATTTAGAGTAAAATTCAATTGGTTATTAAAAACTTCAAGACTTACTAAAAATAGGTCTGATTCTGCAGTGTGTAATTTTCTGAGTACAGTTGTGTATTGGATATTGAAATCTACAACACTTGAAGTAGTTTGATGACATTATTAGCCTACCATTAGAAATAAAATTTCATTACAGTTAATGTCATGATGTGACTATTTTTCATTAATTATACATATTAATGCTATACTGGTGATATGAAAGTGAAACGTTTTGGGGTTATTTAAGTAAATATAGAGAATGTGTTAAATTAGATCTTCATTTCTATAATTTACTGAGTGGCGGCTATTATGTATACAAAACTACAAAACTTACGTAAGATAATAATATTGTTATTAAAAATCAAATTCCACACCTGTGGAGTAACGGTTAGCGCGTCTATCCGCGAAACCAGGTGGCCCGGGTTGGATTCCCGGTCGGGGCAAGTTACCTGGTTGAGGTTTTTTCCGGGGTTTTCCCTGAACCCAATATGAGCAAATGCTGGGTAACTTTCGGTGTTGGACCTTGGATTCACTTCACCGGCATTATCACCTTCATCTCATTCAGACGCTAAATAACCTAAGATGTTGATAAAGCGTCGTAAAATAACCTACTAAAATAAAAAATTAAAAATCAAATATTTTTACAGTTATTAATCAAGTGGGGTTGGGTCTTTTTCATATACTTAATGGCGGTGTGGTGTAGATACTTATATGCGATATACGAAAAATTTTTATTTGAACGTCTAATGAACTTAGTTTGCAGCATTGACTGCACAAGCCACTAGTATGTATATATATATATATATATATATATATATATATATATATATATATATAATTTGAACAGGTAATGGAAATTACGGGAAAATGGCTGAACGGATTTTAATGAATGACTTCTCATTTTGAAGCTTGGAACCCAAAGATTTGCAGAAAAATAACAGTTTTCAGTGAAATGTCAATTTTCCCACATAATTTTCCTAGTTTCCAAAATCGATGTCGTTAGTTTTGAGAACTAATGGCTTTTCAGAATGAAACAAAAAACACACATACTACAATAAGCAATATTACGCGAAGGCCATGACCTACAGCATTGCCAACATATTTAGAGCAAATCAGAGCAAATTCTGTGACATCATAATGACAATAATATGTCGATCTTCATTTGTGTACTTTTTATAACGTCTCTATAATTGGTTATTAAAAAATTTCAACACTTACTAAAAATAATTTACAGGTCTGATTCTGTGGTGTGTAATTTTCTGAGTACAGCTGTGTATTGGATATTAAAAACTACGAAACTTGAAGTGGTTTGATGATATTATCACCATTAAAAGTGTAATATTAGTATAGTTAATGCCATGATGTATTTGTCACTAATATACATATTAATGATATAGCCTATTGATGATATGAAGCTCAAACCTTTTGGAATTATGTAACTAGACGTAGAGAGTATTTTAAATTAGATCTTCATTTCTATAATTTACTGAGTGACGACTGTATAATATATACAGTATATGTTATTGAAAACTACAAAACTTACTTAAGTTAAAATTATTGTTATTAAAAATGGAACATTTTCATAATTATTAATCAAGTGATGCGAGTCTTTTTCATAGATTTAATGACAGTGTGGTGTGGATATTTATATGCGTGATTCTCTTCAGTATTGTCTGGAGAGAGCGCAAAAATTACAGTTCCTAAGACCAAAAGGTATTACTTACTGATAAAGTAAGATGCCTACAAGATTTTGTAGTCTCCCAGTCATTTCAGCAAGATCTCTTAGCAGGATAAAATGATTCTACCCTCTACATTGCAAGATAGTTCACGAAACATGCAGCAGCTATACCAAGATGCTATGTCTATTGCTCGAAAGCATGGCAAATCTGACATTTTCTTAACTCTCACCTACAATCCACAATAACCTGAAATAGCTACTACTGCTTTACTCCCACATGAAAAACCCATTGATCGTCCTCACATTGTTACTTGCGTTTTCTCTTTTAAACTCAAAAACTGAAGATGGACAGGTTCAAGAAAAAGTACTTGGCATAAAAATACCATTCAGAGCGAGTATGTTTCATTGTTATGGAACCAAATAACTTTTAAAATGACTGGTAGGCCTATTCTTCATTGAAAATAAATCTGAAAAATTTTTATTTGAGCTTCTAATGAACTTAGTTTGCAGCATTTGCTGCACAAGGCACTAGTAATATCAGAAACGTGTTTCATACGTTATTTTATGCTCGACCATGCCGAAATGTAGTAATTATACACCTGGTAGTAGCCCTTTAATGCACCTCATTAAAGTACACCTATTCATTATAATTCAGTTGTTCAGCCAATAAAAATTCACCATTGCAGCATTATGAAACCGCAAGTATCGATTATTCTCAGATATGCAATCGAAAGACAATTAGCGAAAAGTCACGGAGGCTGGAAATCCAATACTGTCGCAGAAGGTTATGTACTGTTACTATAATAATTAGCGTTAATTGTAAATAATATTCAAATAAATTCAATTTGTCATCTCGTTTTTCAATTCTAAATCAATTTCCAGGTTATATCAAGCCTAATGTTCATGTTATTCTCTAGATTATATCAAGGTCAATGACATTCGTGCCTCGGAAAAAAATCAATACTTTCGCGTCTGCGCACATCTCACAATTCAGGTCAATTCCGCTCCTCACTTACATAACCATAACATGAATACTTATGAATAATTTCAAGTTAGAAAAATGGTCGAGCATAAAAAGCCGTATGAAGCTTGCCTATAATGGTAATTAAGACGCTCGTATGAAAATTATGAAACTCGCTTGCGCTCGTTTCATAAACAAACATACTCGTGTCTTAATTACTACCATTATAGGCTCGTTGCATAATGTACTATTTTGTACGACAGCATTATGAAAGAATTAATAAAGAAACAACATTAGATTTATAATGATAGGTAATTTGATATCATGGTCTATGAAGAAAGACGTTGCTATGACAACAATGATGTATTAAATATTACAGCATGGTAAATCGTTTGATAATGTTAACTTTATGGTACAAGTCATTCCGTCATAATAGAAGTCATGACGTTTTAGTTGGCATGGTAATATTTTACGGCTCTGGTACAATAATATGGAATATTATGCACGATTTTCACTAATGATAAAGCCTGTTTATAATGTTGGAGTACAAAAACATTGAAGTGAGACGCATGTGAAATAGTGATACTATGATTACAAAGTTCTTGAGTTCTGCTGTACTGCAGCATACGAATTATTTCATAAAGTTGGTTCTGTTGCTATAGCTACCGGCGAAAGCATGGAAAAAAAAAAAAAAAGAAAAAGAAAGAAATCTTGCTTACTCTATTTTATTCCGTAAGTTACACAACACAAAAACGAAATATTGTTGTTCCTGACGTGAGAAAGAACTAGAACGAAAGTTTTGGGTCATGGACGGGAAGGAATGCGAGGCGGAGAGAAGTCTGCGTGCCAGCACGTACCGAGTTCTAGACCCGAGCGACGTTGTGGTTATGTCATCAATCCGCCCACAAACAATGAACGTGGTCTGGTGCAGTATTTCTTTCTTTCTTTTACTTGATTTTATAAAGTGCCAGTTCGATTTCACTCCGTATGTTTTTGTTAAGGTTGTTTTACTAAAACATTCATTGGAGCTAAAGGACAGGGTTGCCCAAATGATGACCCTCTTTCAAAGAAATAAATTGTCAATGTCAGTTTCCTATATTATACAGGGACATCATTTTATTTTACTAACATTTGTAATATTAACCTGGCTATACCTTTGGATTTATGGTTGAGGACTGGAAACACAGTTTGCTACTTCCTTCCACGACAGGAGTTCGACGATACTGGCGTAAAACACAAACAAATCACTTTACTAGGTATAGGAGGGAAGAAAAGTAGTTCATCCATTTACGTAAACTAGGAAATATCGGAATTTTAGGTTTGATAGTTTTCATTTGGTTTTTGTTTAATCAAAATACAGTACAGCATTAATAATAAGTGTTATTACTCACGAACCGATGTGGACGTAATTATTATGCAGCGTATATTATACTGTCTACAATATAAAAAAAGAAGGTAAATTGAAAAATAATCATAATATGGATATCTAAATACATTTTTGAAAATGGTGGCCGTTCATGTCGATACAGGCATATTATCTCACTATAGACTATTGTACGTAATTCCAATAACCAGGTTCGTACTTCGTATCAATAACCCATGATGAAATAATTCTGTACCTACTCTATAAAAGAGACCTTACGTACTGTAAATTCAATCTTCACTTCTGCCCGAAAAGATAAAATTACTCAGACATGCTATCTACTGTCCGTCCAAGTGGTTACGTCGCAGCGTCGTAAAAAGGGAGGAAATCACGTGATAGTTAATTACTTAACGAGGCCCTTTTAAGTTATTTTTAACAGTTGTATAATATTACGTAGACGTCAAATTCCTAACAGAAATTAATGTTTTCAGAAAAGAGCTAAGACAGTCCAGCCACTAGCCTTTACAGAGGGGCGAGCAGAAGCGGGTGGGGAAAACCGGGATGCGACTTAGGCAAACGAACGACAGTGCCTGTGCGAAAATATGATTCAATATTGAAAGCTCTTTCGTCACTGGAAAACGCGAACATATTTCACTAACTCAGTACTGTTTACGTGACCGTAAGGCGACTTTGACTGAAAACGCGGCCTTGGTTCTGTGTGGAAGTTTACTAGTAGAAGGGGTGGGAGTGAAGTACATTAAAAAACTCAGGTACATAGTTATTTAATGACAGATGAGTTTACTTTTTCGGTATCATGCATAATATTAACATTACGTAAATAATACAGTAATAACAGAATAGCTCACTTTGTTCAAAATCTAAAATATTAATATAAATTAACAATATTGTTCAAACTATTCATGACTGTACACAGCTCCACAGAATGCCACTATGCGTTGTTTATGTGAACATACTGCGTATCGTCTGTAGCGAGCGGGAGCAGGGCGAGGTGTGGGTGACATGTATACTTCTCGCTGTACTCAACTGAAATCTACTCTTTTGGTACCAACTTCCTACCTATGGTTATAACCGATCACTTCCACCCTGTTTATATCCTCAGGAGAGAAAAATGATCATACAACCACGGCTTTTTCCGTAAGCGAAAAGATCTTGCTGGCCACATTACTTTCTCCTCATCCCGATGTCAAGAAAGTATTTGAGTTATACCTCCATGCTCCCATACGCCGTAAGGTGCTGGGGGATAATTTTACCTACTTTACATTAAAGCACAGATCAACGTACAGAATACGATAAATATGGTTCATTCTATTAATAAAATTGGAAGAGTTCGAGACGGAAGGTCGAATCGAATACCAATCAAATTAAATTACTTCGTTCCTGCAGAGTTCAATGTGTGGGATAGAAAAAAACTAAGACGGAGAATATAACTTGTTTCAGGAGTTTACTACAGTCATCTTAAAATTCCAGTCCGTTAGAGGAAACCTATTATTCGTTTAATCATTACTTGTTTTCCATGCAACTGAATGAGTCTAGCGCTGCAAGGCAGATACTATCTTTAGCAGTCTTTTAACGCTTCGTTTCGTTTCTCTTTTTCCCCCCTGGAAGCACCTCTCAGCGTCTTCACTGGTTTGAAGCATACGGGAACATTTCGCAACCTGTTTACAGAGGCGATGGTTCGGAAACGGTGTTCTTGTTTACATTTGCAAGAACAAGACATAGAGGTCGTGTTTTGTTTGCATTTCTCGGTTTCCGTAGCGACATAGCAGCAGCCGCAATAGAGAGCTAGGAAAAATATTTTTAGACTATGTTTCCAAGGGAACCAAAGTTTTCAACTTCAATGAATAGCAACTGAGTGCAAGGAGAAATAAAAGAGGGACTGGAAGCTGCCCCACTATTTATAAAAATACATGCATTCATTACAGGCTTACAAGTAAATAGATACATATCATTAGGCCTATGTAGTATAATCAAAAATGAATTTTCTCTATTTAATGAAATGAAATGCTGAATTTTATGTAGATTATTTCTTTTTGATTCAACACAGTCTACTGAAGTACTGTCATCCACCTGGTGAATTCCGTTTCGTTTCCTTTTATAGGTCCCACGAGAAATCCTGAAGAGTAGTAATATATATAGTAGGTTATTTTACGACGCTTTATCAACAGCTTAGGTTATTCAGCGTCTGAATGAGATGAAGGTGATAATGCCGGTGAAATGAGTCCGGGGTCCAGCACCGAAAGTTACCCAGCATTTGCTTATATTGGGTTGAGGGAAAACCCGGGAAAAAACCACAACCAGGTAACTTGCCCCGACCGGGAATAGAACCCGGGGCATCTGGTTTCGCGGCCAGACGCGCTAACCGTTACTCCATAGGTGTGGACTCCTTAAATAAATAACAATGTCATAGAACAAGTGACAAATTATAATAATTTAGGGTACTATCATACTACGAAATATAGATTTCGATAAATAAATAACAATACACCGTACACGAGCCTGGTTCTTACGGTAGTGGCCAGAAATATTTTTGTTTTATAATTTTAATTTGTACTCGCTTTGCCTACTAGCTACCTAGATATCGGACAGATCCCCGTCTGTATGAAATAAACAAGCAAGCAAGCCAAGCCAAGCCAAGCCAAGCAAAGCAAAGCAAAGCCAAGCAAGCAAACAAGCAAGTAAGCAATTAAGTAAGTAAATAAATAAATAAATAAGTAAATAAATAAATAAATAAATAAATAAATAAATAAATAAATAAATAAATAAATAAATAAATAAATAAATAAATAAATAAATAAATAAATAAGTAAATAAATAAGTAACTAAGTAAATAAGGAAATAAATACATAAATAAATATATAAATAAATACAAAAAATACATAAATAAATACATAAAATAATTACATAAATAAATACATAAATAAATAAATACGTAACTAAATAAATAAATAACTAAACAAATACATAAATAAATAAATAAATAAGTAAATATATAACTAAATAAATAACTATGTAAATAAATAAATACATGAATAAATAAGTAAATAACCAAATAAATAAATTACTAAATAAATAAATAAATAAATTCAGAACGATGTATGAAACAATTAAAACTCTTAAGACAAAGATGGAACATGTCACAAGGGCTAATCCTTGATGATGATGATGATGATGATGATGATGATGATGATGATGATGATGATGACGATGACGATGACGACGACGATTTCTCAGAAACATTCGGTCTAGAATTCAATTAGAATTAGAGTCTGGCTGGGCGGAAGAGAAGGCCTACTGGCCTTAGTTCTGGCAGATTAAATAAATTATTAATTATTATTATTCATTCATTCATTAATTTATTCTATTCCATAGACCTTACATGAGGAATGAAGCTTTAAGATGTGGAACAAGTAAAAATTTAACAATATTACAATTACAATTTTTACAAATTTTTATAGTTTTACAATTTAGTAATTTTCTACAATTTTTACAATTTTGTGGAATTTTTTTACAATATTTTGGCGAGATGTAGTGAGATGAGGTGAGGTCCGAGGATTCGCCAAAATATTACCCGGCATTTGCCTTTTGGTTGGGGAAAACCTCGGAAAAACCCAACCAGGTAATCAAATCAAAGGGGGGTAATCAAATCAAAGGGGTTGATGCCAAGGACTCGCCATAGACCAACTGGCTTCAGTCCCACCTACTGACTACCTCATTTCATTACCTCCTTATCTCGTAAGAAACAAAACTAAAAAGCAAATTGTTGGAGCCGATTTAGTATAAAGAGTCAATTTGTGTTTTAGATTCCAAAGAAAGATCCAACATTTTGAACGGAAGTTAAATATACTATATTGCATTACATAAAATTGGACGAAAGATAAACAGATATCAAGTAAATGAAGACATAGAATAACACAAGCAAAGCAATTCTCACTTTTTCCAGTAAAACAAGATAAGCTCTGCCTGTCCAACAGAGTCTGTACTGGACCAAATCAGTTAACAGAATTAGATGTCTTCTTTCTACCGTCCTCGCGAGATTTTTGCGATTACCAAGTGAATCAGGAGGGATTACAGGCGTGGTTCTAATCCATTTAAGGTGCTATCCCGCCCCCGGGGACAATACTCGAGACAGTATTGTCTCTCCACAGTCGAGGTGGTGCTCCCCCCACCTTAACCCCCTCCCACCGTCTCTGGAGAATCGAACTTTCACGGACGTACTTGTTCCAACATGTCTTCAGCTTGTGTCTAGTTAGATTTGTTTTATCGGAAACTGAAATGTATTTATTTAAAGTCTCTTTTTAACTATATAATAAATTTGCATTAACAAAAGCCGCCCTAAATAAGGGTTCGATAGATCGGCTTACTAATCAATTCATACAGAATAATCATTAAAAACAAATTGTGTGACAATTTGAAAGAAAAAAACATTAAGATAAATGATACGAAAACATAGGAAATCATTTAAAATGAAAGTTTCTTGGGTACAAATGATTAATGACCTATTAAAAATTGACTTACAACAAAACAATGTTGTTCATTATTCTTACGGAAATAATACAATTTTACTTTTTGGTGGAAAAACTTGGTACGATGCATATAATAATTCAAATAATGGACTTAAATTAATAAAAGAAATGGTTTGACATAAATTATCTTTCTAATAACGAAAATAAAACCATAATTATTCCATTCTCATTATCTGAAAAATGTAACAAACTTCCTACATCTATATTAAGGCATATTAAATTACATAACTCTGATTGTTGTCTTATACATTGTAAATGTCCGCTTATTAAGAAGTTCTCTGAGGTTAAGTATTTAGGCATAATATTCGACAATCATTTAAAATGGAACCAACACATTACCTTTGTAATAAATTACGTAAAATAATATATTATTTTGTTTTACTGTATTCAGGAATTACTCGTCAATACGTTTATTACGCACAATATACTTAACTTTATTTCAATCGGTAATTATGTATGAAATTATAGGATGGGATAGCTTATTCAAATCCAATTTTAATCCACTTTAATTATTACAGAAGAAAATAATTAAAATATGTCGTCATAAACCTATTGATTTTCCATCTCAAAAATTGTTTTTAGACTTTAATGTTCTTAACATAAGACAAATTTACTATATTGTATTAATAAAATTCATAAATAATTTTGAATTGTATTCTCATAGTTATGAAACAAAAGGTATGAATTCTTTAAGTTTGTTTGAACCAAAATGCAGCACTGCTGCAGTATTTAATCATAGTAGTGATTTAGGCCCAAGAATATATAACAAATTTATATTTAAATATTCTAATCTTGTCAATTCTAATAGTTCTAGTACTAAATTTAAAAAGTTATGTATGGATTTTATAAATAATGAAAAATTGTAAATTTAGATTTATATATTCTTATTCTGTAGTAGACATAAGACAAATTTTATTATATACTTCTTAATTTAAATTCAGGGATCCGCCCCTGAGCACGAGTTCTATTCTTTCAGGGGTGAGCTAAAGTTTTATCTGTTCATATTATATTTTGTTACAATTATTAGCAAAATAAATATAAATACAAACCACATACGTCATTAAGAGGTTATGAAATTATTGTGCTGCAATTATAGAGCAGTGAAATGAAACTGAAAGAAAATCTGTTTGACAGCTTACTATGTTCACAATAGACAATACTAAGTCTTGCCTCCTCCACTGTATCTAAATTTAATTATAAATTGCAGTCCTTTTCTTTGTAATGTGTACTTTGTGAAGAAGTTTTAAATGAACGAATCTATGGACTTTATGATTTCTAATGTGTTGGTTGTCAAGGAAAAAGGTTTTTAATTCCAGTATTGTCCGTCTTTTATTAATTGTACTCTTTTATCATTGTCCTAAGTGGTCTAAGGCATCCTGCCCAGGACTCGTGCTACGGAATGCGCGCTGGTTCGAGTCCTCATGAAGGAAGAAATTCTCTCATGAAATTTCGGCCAGTGTATGGGACCAGTGCCCACCCAGCATCGTGATGCACTTTGGAAGCTACGATAGATAGCGAAATCCGGTTACGAATGCCAGCTATAACGGCTGGGGGGGATCATCGTTCTAACCACGATACCTTCATTCTGGTTGGATGATCGTTCACATCTGATACGGCATGTGGACGTGAGGCTAGCAGTCGACAGATCGGTCATGATCCTTCATGCGTTGTGCCTCGGATTATTATTATTACTAGTCGTGCCCGTGCGCTCCGCTGCACCCGTTAGAAATAGATATAACGTAATTGCATAATTAAAATAGGGCATTTGATACAGGGAACATTCGTGTTTGATAGAAGGATAAATCGTTTATTATGTTACTTAATTTAAATTGTATTAAAAAATTTAAATGCGATCATTTTTATCCAGAGGCCACTCATTTGGTCATAAAAATTATTTTAGAAATACAGGAAACGAATGTACAGAGTAGCCTATCAAGTTTTCTGTGCATAAGAAGCTATTTTAATCTTACCTGTCCTCGATTCACTCAGAAGTTACTGTAATAACATTATAGCATTATGTGTATCTAGAGAAACTACACTTTCCAATGGTGAATTCATAATTAGGTGAATTAATAATTAATTATACAAATCGGTTAATTTAGCTTCCGATATTACTTCATACAAACAAACATTCTCTGTAGGCTGTTTCAAAGCTTTCGATTGTTGTTGTCCAAGGTCCCTTATAGACGAAGTCATTTGTTTTTTATTTCTTTACACCGCCTTAGATGGCGTTGTTATTATAATTTTGAAACTCATTTATCTCTATCAGTCCTATCAAAATTTTGCATAGAATAAAACTTATCGGAAATTATTTTTAAAGAAACTTTTGCTATGTAATATTTTTCATGAAAATTAATAATAAGGGAGATATTTCGATTTATTTAATTCAAGCCCCCTTATAACCCCCCTTTTAAATGAAATATTTTGAATGTCATATAGCCTAAAATCTAAGTTACAACGAACTTAATTTATATTTCAATTTTTATATAAATCGGTCCAGGCATTATCGCGTGAAAAGGTAACAAACATCCAGACAGACAGACATACAAACAAAAATGTCAAAAAAAGCGATTTTCGGTTTCAGGGTGGTTAATTATATATGTTAGGACCAATTATTTTTGGAAAATGGAAAATTACCAGAAAAATTCGGCTACAGATTTATTATTAGTATAGATTATTATTATTCTTTTATCACTCCTTTTTATCATCATTTCCCAATTTTCATTCAAATATTTGCCAGATTATAACCAAAATATCTAGGGTTAGACATAAGGAAACTCTGCAAAAGCTAAAAATGACTGATTAGACTTTCTCTTCTAATTCTAATCCAAGAAGTACTCTACATTCACCTTGTCGTTTCATCACTTCTGAATAGAATCTGTAGATAAACAACGCTGTTAAAAAAGAATGACAAATATACTTAGCTAATGATTCTAACAGAGCTAACGACCTATGCAATACAATCAACACTTCCTAGTCTTGTCGTCGCTTAGCAACACTAGTTGAAAGTTCTTGCGTCATGATTGTAGATTCTCCTTGTTTCTGTAGCTCGTGAGGAGGAAAAATCGAAACACTAGACACTGTGGATTTAGGTAATGAGGCTAACTTGATTTTCGTCAGACTTATTCCAGTCAGGTAACGGATTCACTGATCCGAAAGGCCTTACTTCGCATCCAAGATGTCGCAAAACAGTACAAGGTATTAACAACCTGAGCTCTACTGCACAAAAGTACGAAGTTTATTTTACTGTTCTGTGTTCTGTCTTGTTTTGCATATTATTGGCATATATGTGGCCGAGATGAAAAAGGTCTTAAGTCAATTTTTTGTGAAAATGAGATGTATATATATTCTGAAAACGGAAACAATTCTCTACAATCTGGTAAAACGGTTAAAGCCAAATAAGACTCCTGACTGGATTTATAGAGCGTTACCAAATGTCCTAAGTACTTTTTGAATCGAACACACACAGAATAAAGGACTTAAGAATATTTAATACTTTATTCCTTACAAACGATCACATGTTTACTTCCAAGCTTCCCTATTAAAAAGGTCTAACTTGTATTTTAGCTATTTTATCACATACTGATGCCATTTCCTTTTAAAAGTTTAAGCAACAGGGTAAACAGTCCTATAATTGTTTAAGACCCATTTTGCATTCCTAATAATTTACATTTCTCGTTTATTTAGACATGGAAAAGGTCTTATGTTTAAATAGTCCCTTCTACTCAGTTTGGGTTCTAGTCTTAAAAGGGCTTACGTGCGGCTATTTTTGGAAATATTCAAGAAAATTGTTAAATGAGCAACATTACCTATTTTATAAGAAATATAAACAAATAATATCCAGAAAAAAACCCTTAATTAAAAGACTATATAATTGACACCAATTTCAATCTTTCTACTGCTCTGCTGAAAAGTATAAAATTGTTACTTAAGACTTTTGTCCTCCCGGCCACAAAAACACACACACACGCACGCACACACAGAATTTGTTATTAGTTGATAGGCCTAAGTAAGGTACAAGTTATTTTATACTATGTAGAGTTTCCTAACATATAATTAATATACTCGAACCTGTATTTCATTTACCTTTGACTGAGGTTCTGGGTGATATGTAGGGGAAACTCGGCAAATTTCCTCCACAGTTTTAAGAAGTTCAATGACACCTTCATAGAGTGCAACATCTGACTGTACTTTTAGTTTTCGTGTCATTCGAATCCGCGCATTATAGTGCCAGATATTGTTACTAATAGAAAGAAGTGTTGAATACTCCCTGTGAACGTGGTGATTGTGTGGACGTGTGTATACAAAGATGGAAAGAAAGTGTTCTTCATTACCTACGTATGTTTGTGCATTATATATCAAAAGCTGAGACTCCATATTATAAGGTAAGCCATGTATATAATTAATATTTTCTGTTAATAACACATCAGGCCTTAGCTCGTTTTATATTCTTCTTAGCAAAAAAGGTTTCTCCAGGATAGTGTGAATTAGCCATTTTCCTTTACAGTGATATATTGCAGCTCTCTTTGAACAAGAATATGTACTCGATGGTAAAATTTAAGAGTAGGAACGTGTGAGGGATTTTTACAGTCTTCAATGCAGCACTGTGTGTATTGTGTTGCAGATATGCCGAGGCAACGAGGACATTATTCTGAAAAATATTCCAAAGATGATTTGCGGGCTGCGGTTGGGAGTGTTTTGAAAAATAGATCGTCGACTTATAAGGCTTCTAACAAGTACAATGTGCCCTTTAACAACTTAAAGAGGTTTCTGTATGCATCCTCAGGACCCGATGACGTTGTCATTCCCAAGAAAGGAAGACCCATAGTTCTAACCGTCGAGGAAGATAAAAAACTGATGACATATGTAATAAAAATGCAAGAACTTGGGTTTGGGCTATCGGCAAAAGAAATTAGAAGACAACCTTCAATATAGTTAATAAGAGTGGTCGGAAAAATCCATTCAATTCTTTCCTTTTTTATGGTATTTAGTGACTTCTTGTCCCAGTAAATTAAGCCTTATAAACCTTGTACTACTGTTTTATTTTGAAAAATGTACTTTTTAATGCTATTGCCAAATTACCCCTGTACTATTGCCAATTTATCCTGATGAAGTACCAAATCTGGAAACATGTCATTTGTTATTTATTAGTGTGTTATGTGTAAAGTAATTTAGATTTGTAGAATTTTCTTTCAGAGGTTTATTGGGATTTAATGTTTAAACACATTCCATAATAGAGGAATATTTAATTTCAGAATATGTAATTACAAACTGTGTCAAAATACAAATATTGCCAAATTGGACGAGTCTCCCCTATATCTATTATTTATCAAGCAGTACATTTCATTTGACAATGTGTCAGAAGAAGAACAATATTGTTTGTACACATTTGAAGTCTGATTAGTGTAATATGTTATTAGTCAGCGATGTATACAAAGAATGGGGACAGGAACTGGCCACCCTACTCCATTTCTTCTGCCTTAGTTGCCTCATAAGTGATGAGTTATTGGTGTCACTTACGAGGTTCAAATCTGTCTTCCGACAGTTGACTAAACAACAACTATAACTTATTCCATGCTATGCTATTTTATATTGCGCTCTATATTAAAAATAAGTGCTTTCAATACATTTCGGAACAACGCAAACGTTACTTGTAAATAATAATAATAATAATAATAATAATAATAATAATAATAATAACAACAATAATAACAATAATAATAACTAAAAATTATTAAATTTTATGCAACACATTACTTTATAGTATGTAACAAATATTTTATTAATGTAAATCATTTTTAAGAATCCTATTTTAAAACTCTTACCTATAAGTTTATGTTCGTCAAAATCCTTCTTATGTTCAAGATCGAAGTACAGTGTGATATTTTTTAGTAGGTTATCTTACGACGCTTTATCAACATCTTAGGTTATTTAGCGTCTGAATGAAATGAAGATGATAATGCCGGTGAAATGAGTCCGAGGTCCAGAACCGAAAGTTTCCCAGCATTTACTCATATTGGGTTGAGGGAAAACCCCGGAAAAAATCTCAACCACGTAACCTGCCCCGACCGGGAATAGAACCCGGGCCATATGGTTTCGCGGCCAGACGCGCTAACCGTTACTCCACAGGTGTGAACCCGTCTGATATTACGGGTATAATGTTTATATAAATCTCAACTGAAAAGTCGAGGCAGTGAGCTTTACCTTCATTCATAATACCAAAATAGTCTTGTTCCCACGTTTCTTGGAAATTAGAACGAAACCTACAATTTATTCGCCATATTCTACACTTTACAGACCCCTGATTAGAACGCTATGGTACCGAGTTCAACCTCTGCTTACTGTACGTGCACTGACGTTCAAAGATATTTAACCGTATTAATCGATAGTGATCGATAATTTGTTGATGTAAGTATGGTTTCTTTAGTTATTACTTCTACGAACAGATGGCGAAGATAATAGTCAGTATTACAATCGTACATAATATACCCCCGTTATAGAATTCAATTTTTCATACCACTCTATTGATTGTAAAACAACACCGGGTTAAGCTGGAAACCGCTGATATAGTCAATAATGAGAATAATTTATGCTTTATCTACATAAACCTTTTCCCTGACACTTTTTAACCGCCCCAATAATGGTTCCATCTATTGAGAATTAGTGGAACTCTTTCAAAGTTTGTCAATTTTTTATAGGCTATCTTTGGTTGTGACTTATCCCGTGGTTGGAAAATTCGCTTACACGATTATAAAATCGCAGGTCGGATATCTTTGAACGTCAGTACAATATCTGTGGAGGGAGAAATGAAGGGTGATGTAAACAGTGCCCGTGCGGGATCATAGTGCCCATGCCTGCTCTAGAACCACTTGGAGTTCGTGGACTATAGTTTGAGAAACACTGCATTATCAAAAAAACGCGGTCCTCCATAACTAATCTATCATATTTTAGAGACGGCAAAAAATAAATACATTTCCGGCAGATTCATATCTGCTAAAGAAGCAAGCAAACAGAAATACATGAGTGGAATATAAATGGCGCATGGAAACACAAGTTCGTAGAGAGAGGGGGTGGTAGAGGGTGGAAGTGGTGGAAATATTTAAACGACAACCGTTTCTGAATTGAATAACATTGGAGAGATAATAAACTGGAATATTGCACCGCCGGTGTGGAAAGAAGATGGCTGAGAGTTTGTAAGCCTCGTACAGTACCTGTCACAGACCTTGTGGAGGCAAGTTAGATGGCTGTTCCCCAGAGATACGGCCGCCAGGAGTCTAGATTTGATATCACCGGACCATACCACGGTCATTAATATTCATGGCTTGCACCGCAGTAGCATGCAAACAACCACTCGCACATGATAACACTTGTCTTTCGGCTTTTTCTTGTTTTATTTATCTTACCTCGTAAAGTTTACATCTCTTGTACTTACGGCTTGAAGCTTTTGTATCTGATTATTTCGAAAATGTAACATTGCTATTACAAAACGCAATCCAAATTATAATGAGCCTGCGTCTATCTTTTGTTGTCATAGCAACGGTTACTAATTCTGTGGAAGACTAAGTAGGCCTATCCAATCTACGGTCTGTTACTGTAATCCAGATTCTGTTTCAAGCTAATGTAACAGAATTGATATCCCATTTCTCTGTGTGCCAGCATGTTTCACAATAATAATTTTCCCCGGAAATAATCTGATGTATATAAAAACTATACAGTAGAACTTGGTTATAACGACATCCAAGGGACCTTAAAAATTATGTTGTTATAAACGAGTGTCGTAGTAACCGAGATTCACATTAACAATCTAGTGAGGTGGAAAACGAAAAATAGTAAACACAATTAGACTTATTTTTGATTTATGTATTGACTTTTAAGCATACCATGAACACAATAAAATACGTGTACAATTATAAATACAGTATTCTGTATTAAAACAGTTTGTTCATTACTCACCAAACTTATTTACTGAGGAGTGAAGTAATCAGTCATTTTACTCTGTTGTCTCCTACTTGCCCAATATACACTTTCCGAATTAAATTCTATGTTCATTATTTCAGTTGCAATTTCACTGCTCCTTCTCCTAGCTTCATAGAAATGTTCACAATTCTAATGGCTTCTAAAGTGTCACTCACTTCTTTTAGTGGCCACACTGCGTTAAAATGCGTGCACTTAGTGATATCTTCCTGTTGAAACTGACCGTATGCAGGTAGGCTACCATTAATACCGCATGAATTCGGGCAGGTTACAATGGGATGGGGAATCTGTCTGCATTCCAGAGGTCTATGATAGAAGGGAACAGTAAGGGATTTGCCAGATTTCAGCAAAATACTTTGGTTCTTAGAAAACTGTATTCCAAACTGAGGTTGAAAATGACGTTATATGCGAGGTAGACGCATATACGTTTGTCGTATTAAGCAAGGTAGAAAAGCATATGTCTTATGGGGAATTAGTTGGGACCACAGAATATTTGACGTTATAGGCGAGGTGTCGCACAAAACGAGGTCCTATAACCAAGTTCTACTCTATGTACAATTTGAACTGGTAATGGAAATTACAGGAAAACGGCTGAACGGATTTTAATAAATGACCCTCATTTTGAAGCTTGGAACCCAAAGTTTTTCAGAAAAAATAGTAGCTTTCAGTAAAATGTCAATTTTCCTACATAATTTTCCTATTTTCCAAAATCCATCTGTCGTCAGTTTTGAGAACTAGCTAATTACATTTCAGAATAAAACAAAACACGTACTACAGTAAACAATATTATACGAAGGCCATGATCTGCAAGAATGCCGACATATTCAGAGCTCAAATTAAATTGGTTATCAAAACCTTAACTTACTAAAAATAATTTACAGGTTCGATTCTGTGGTGTGTAATTTTCTGGGTACAGCTGTATATTGGATATTAAAAACTACGAAACTTGAGGTGGTTTGATGACATTATTACCATTATAAATGGAATATCATTGTAGTTAATGCCATTATGTGACAATTTTTCATTAATTATATATATTAATGCTATATTGATGATATGAAAGTGAAACGTTTTGGGGTTATATAAGTAGATGTAGAGAATAACTTAAATTAGATTTTGATTTCTATATTTTACTGAGTGGCGGCTATATAGTATATGTAGTATATGTTACTGAAAGCTATAAAACTTACGTAAAATAATAATTTTATTAAAAATAAAATATTTTTATAACTATTAATCAAGTGGGGTTGGGTCTTTTTCATATATTTAATGGCGGTGTGGTGTTGATATTTATATGCGTGGTTATATTCAGTATTGGCTCGAGAGAGAGTATCTTTCATTATTATGGAACAAATAACTTTCAGAATGTCTGGTATTCTTCATTGAAAAAAAATCTGAAAAAGTTTATTTGAACGTCTAATGAACTTAGTTTGCAGCATTTGCTGCACAAGCCACTAGTTAAATATATTCCTCACGGAATTAGTGTATAAATCCAAACTATTAGGCTATATTTCATTGCTGTGTACTGTCTTCTATATTGCTTTCATCTTTTTCAATATCTTTTATTTTGGCCTAATGCTAGACACACACCTTCTTCCTATGGGAAGGATACAATTTCTCCATCTCTGCCGGAAAATGGATACAAGTCTACTAAATTTTCATCTACAACGACTCAAAGTTGAAATCAGTAAGAAATTAAGTTACGTTCCACGACAAGTTAAAGTAAGTCCTGAAAATAATTTTCACTTTTTTTATTCCCCAATGCTACCAGGCTGTCTTTTGATATTTCTGGTCTCTCCTGGCAATGGTTTATTTGTAACCCACTTGTGAGGTTGGGATGTCTGGAAGGGGCAGACGCTGCCCCTGGTGATATTATGATAGGATGATTATGAAGTGCCAAGAGAGGTCTTAAATCTAAGCCTCGTGTAATTTCTAGACCATGGAAAAACACAGGAACATTTTCCTTTAAGGGGTTAGGTACAGCTTACAGCAGTAAAATTTTGGAAATATTCAACAATTTTTTTTTCCCTCCATTACCGTTTCTTGTACAATAATGAAAATTGGTATGTGTAAAGCATTGTCCTTATGCTATATGAAAAAAATATCTTTACAATGGAAAAAAAAAAAAATATTTACATTTTTTTTTTTTTTTTTTTTTTTTTTGAAAATTCAGTTCACTGTGCAGTGATGAAGCGTTTCCCACATAACTCAAAAACTATCCAACATTCTGTGATGAAATTTTTTGTATGTATTCATGCATATCATATCTGCAATATGATGCAAGATCACTTCTCCACCTTTGATAGATTGTCTGATAAAAAATAAATTCATTTTTAAAATGGTCATACATCAGTATTTTCTTATAACACAAAATAAAAAAAAATATTTATTAAGGAATGTAGTTGAAAGAGCATGATTTTGACAGATTGTCTGATAAAAAATAAACTCATTTAAAAAAATGGTCATATATCAGTATTTTCTTCTAACACAAAATAAAAAAAAATATTATTTATTAAGTAATGTAGTTGAAAGAGCATGATATTGTAAACATGAGTTTTAGCAATAAAATAAGAGAGAGAGAACATAAAAAAATTAACAAGTTTATGAGTTATGAGGGAAACGCTTCGTCACTGCACAGTGAACTGCCACCATAATGAATTTTGAAAAAGAAATCGTAAAAGTATTTTTTTCATTTAGCAGAAGGACAGTGTTTTATACAAACCAATTTTGATTATTGTGTAGATACAGTAATGGAGGAAAAAAATGTTGAATATTTCCAAAAATGTTACTGCTGATAAGCTGTACCTAACCCTTAAGGAAAAATTCCTGTGTTCTAACCGAGAATCGAACCCGGGACCTCATGAACTGTAGTCAGAAGCTGTGATCACTATCCGGCATGAGGCTGGTCAATAATTTTCACTTATTTTAGTGTGGTGAGTGAAATGTGGCAACTCTGAAGTACACATAGGCTAGGCATATATTCTATACAGGATGTCTGACTTAAGCAGTTCATTTTTGCCTAGGCTTCCCAAATAAGAGTTGAAACATGTGGGAGGTATTTAATAGTTTCGTAGGCGGAATCTAACAACTGGATGTAGGATCCATTATACTTCGCTAGCACAAACAATTTGACAGTTGAGTACGTTATATCTGGCTAGCATAAACAACTGGCCAGTTGGGACCGTTGTATCTGGCTAACCCCAAGAACTGCACTCTTCGGTTCTTTATGTCTAGCTGTAAGAAACTATAAAGTTTTGTGCACTACACCTGACTGGCCAAAAGACCTGGACAGTTAGTTTTGCATGACTCAAAAAAAAAAAAAAAAAAAAAAAAAAAAAGTAACTCCACAGCGCTACAATTCTTTGAAGGGCCAAGACCGACCAGCCGGCTGCTGGCCTCACGTCCACATGCCGAAGTAGAGGTGTTCGATCATCCAACCAGAATGGAGGTATCGTGTGGTTAGCACGATCATCCCCCCAGCCGTTATAGCTGGTTTGCAAAACCGAATTTTCGATATCTATTGTAGCTGCCCAAGTGGATTACGATGCTGGGTGGGCACCGGTCCCATACACTGGCCGACATTTCATGAGAAAATTTCTTCCCCCATGAGGACTCGAACCAGCGCGCACTCCGTCACGCGAGTTCTAGGCGGGATGCCTTAGACCGCGACGGCACGGCGCGGGATAATTATGTATGACTTACTTACTTATTGGCTTTTAAGGAACCCGGAGGTTCATTGCCGCCCTCACATAAGCCCGCCATTGGTCCCTATCCTGAGCAAGATTAATCCACTCTCTATCATCATATCCCTCCTCCCTCAAATCCATTTTAATATTATCTTTCCATCTACGTCTCGGCCTCCCCAAAGGTCTTATTACCCCGGCCTCCCAACTAACACTTTATATGCATTTCTGGATTCACCCATACGTGCTACATGCCCTGCCCATCTCAAACGTCTGGATTTAATGTTCCTAATTATGTCAGGTGAACAATACAATGCGTGCAGTTCTGTGTTGTGTAACTTTCTCCATTCTCCTGTAACTTCATCCATCTTTGCCCCAAATATTTTCCTAAGAACCTTATTTTCAAACACCCTTAATCTATGTTCCTCTCTCAAAATGAGAGCTTATATTTCACAACCATAAAGAACAACCGGTAATATAACTGTTTTATAAATTCTAACTTCCAGATTTTTTGACAGTAGACTGGATGATAAAATCTTCTCAACCGAATAATAACAGGTATTTCCCATATTTATTCTATGTTTAATTTCCTTCCGAGTATCATTTATTTTTGTTACTGTTGCTTCCGGGTATTTGAGTTTTTCCACCTCTTCAAAGGATAAATTTCCAATTTTTATATTTCCATTTCGTACAATATTGTGGTCAGAAGACATAATCATATATGACTAGTATTAAAAATTGACAGTTGGATCAATGATTCCTTGCTAGCCGATACAACTGGACTGTTGGTTCAGTCAGTCAACGAAGAGAGTAAGAGAGGCTTGAGGTATTGAGGAAATCGACCGTGATGGTTAAATCCATAAATAATTTCAAAACGTTGGAAATATGAAGCCTCAACACACGATTACAATCCAAAAATTCTTCTTCTCGATGTCACAGTGTTTAATTTTGTTATCAGAATTTTTAAGATAGTTATTCCTGTTTCTTCTCTGCGAAATATGCGATACAAAATTGAAAGTCATGTCAGGGTTTGTCTTTTGTTTTCAAGGGAGTGGTTGCTACCTTCGTCAGGGACAAAAGACTGAACCTTTGTATTCAAAAGTTGCTGTTTCATTTTAAAAATATTCTGATTTCCTAATTTCCACATGCTCGCGAAATGAGGTTGATTCGTTGGTAGGCAAATGAAGCGACTGGAGTAGAGGGTTTGTGTTCATTAGCCATGCAGAGGGATATTCATTATAACCTTTTCTAACTTGAAAAACGACCCGTGCGAATATGACAAATGAAGAATGTAAATGTGGTGTTCTGCTGTCCTCTACTATTTTATATGAAGCACACGCATAATTTTGGCTACTGACTTAAACAGAATTCAAAATTGTGAACACAAAACACGCCTCGTATAATGTTGTGTATACAGATGCACGTATACTTGTACGCATCTACATACAAATAATTACAAATACATTTTCAAATTCATACCAACATACGTGCACAAATACGTACATACTATACATTCAATAGAATACATTACATTAAAATTAATACAATACAAAACGATCGTAATTGGGAGGGAAGTACTTCAAGAATACCTATTATCATCTACAATTATCTATCTATGTGTCAGAGGAAGAACAATTGTTTGTATCACATCTGAAGTCTGACTAGTGTAATATGTAGCTAGTCGGCGATGTATGCAATGAAGGGGGAAAGGAACTGGCCACCCTACCCCATCTGGCCTAGTTGCCTCATAAGTGGTGCCATCTTGCTATCACTTGTGAGGTTCAGATCTGTCTTCGGACGGTTGACTAAACAACAACATATGATGAAAGATGAGTAGAACGGAGAAAAATTCTCTCCGGCACCGGGATTTGAACCCGGGTTTTCAGCCCTACGTGCTGACGCTCTATCCACTAAGCCACACAGGATTCCCATCCCGATGTCGGATCGAATCCTCTCTGTTTAAATTCCATCTCTTGGGTTCCCTCTAGTGCCTACCCTCATGTACTGCGTCATAGACGTATGGCAGTGGCACAATGTCCACACATGTGCAGAGGTGCACTCGTTATGATGACTAAGTGGCCGGGATCCGACGGAATAAGCGCCGTCTTCTAAATCACTGATTATTTTTTCGTATATCATATATTATTATGATGTACCGAAGTAGTCTACATATGATATTTTTGTGCAGATATTCTGGGTAATCATATGATGAAAGATGAGTGGAACGGAGAAAAATTCTCTCCCGCACCGGGATTTGAACCTGGGTTTTCAGCTCTACGTGCTGACGCTCTATCCACTAATTTTTTTATTGAATTATTTTACGACGCTGTATCAACATCTAGGTTATTTAGCGTCTGAATGAAGGTGATAATTCCGGTGAAATGAGTCCGGGGTCCAGCACCGAAAGTTACTCAGCATTTGCTCGTATTGGGTTGAGGGAAAACCGCGGAAAAAACCTCAACCAGGTAACTTGCCCCGACCAGGATTCAAACCCGGGCACCTGGTTTCGCAGCCAGACGCGCTGACTGTTACTCCACAGATGTGGACTCTAACCACTAGGCCACACCGGATTCCCATCCCGATGTCGGATCGAATCCTCTCAGTTTAAGTTTCACCTCTTGGGATCCCTCTAGTGGTCTATCCTGATGCACCACTGCACATGTGTGGACATTGTGCCACTGTCATACGTTTGTGACGCAGTACATGAGGGTAGGCCACTAGAAGGAACTCAAGAGGTGGACTTGCACAAAACCCGGGTTCAAATCCCGGTGCCGGAGAGAATTTTTCTCCGTTCCACTCATCTCTCATCGTATGATGACGCAGAATATCTGCATGGAAATGTCATATGTACTTCGGCACATCATAATAATATATAAACAACAACAACAACAATTATGACAATGGTCATTTTCAAGAAGTAGTGGTTACATGCAAATGTCGTACTATAGTCGTATTATATATTTCCATATCATAAAAGTTAATTTAATAAAATATTTAAAGTTACATTTCACTACTTAAAAACATCCCGTTTCATTGGCCCATCCTGCACTTATATTTCGATGTAGGCTATGCTAAATATTTATCAACCTTTAAAATCTATCGTCCTTGTTATGGTTTCAACTATCGAACCTCAATTCCAGCGGCTACCATGGTAACCGTTATATTACCGAATACCAATGTTTTAACGTAAACTTAATACAGGGACATCATTTTATTTTTACTTCAATTTTTATTGTACCTGAGTTTTTTATTGTACTTCACTCCCACCCCTTCTACTAATGAAGTTCAACCGTCCTCTACACAGAACCAAGACCGCATATACAGTTATAGTAGCTTTACGTTCAGAGTAAACAGTACGGTCCAAAAATATGTTCGCGTTTTCCAGTGACGAAAGAGCTTTCAATATTGCAGAATTTTCGCACAAATACTGTCGTCCATTTGCCTACGTCGCATCCCGGTTTCCCTCACCTGATTTTATTCGCCAGCTAGTGGCTGGGCTGTCTTAGCTATTTTCTGAGAACATTAATTTCTGTTAGGAATTGGACGTCTACGTAATATTATACAACTGTTTAAAATAACTTAAATAAAAGGGCCTCGTTAAGTAATTAACTGTCACGTGATTTCCTCCCTTTCTACGACTCCACGACATAACCACTTGGACGAAAAGTAGATAGCATGTCTGAGTAATTTTATCTTTTCGGATCGGGCAGAAGTGAAGATTGAATTTACAGTACGTAAGGTACTCTTTTATAGAGTAGGTACAGAATTATTTCAACATGAGTTACTAGTACGAAGGACGAAAGTGGTAATTGGAATTAGGTACAATAGTCTATAGTGCGATAATATGCACAAAAGAACTGAAGACTGTATCGAAATGAACGGCCACCATTTAAAAAAATGTGTTTAAATATCCATATTATGATCATTTTTCAATTTAACTTCATTCTCTATATTGTATGCCAATGTGTTGTAGACAGTATAATATACACTGCATAATGAATACGTCCGAATGGATAGCTCAGTTCGTAAGTAAAAACACTTATTGTTAATACAGTACTGTATTTTGATTAAATAAAATTCTAATGAAAATGATCAAACTCAAAATCGTGATATTTCCTAGTTTACGTAAATGGATGAACTACTTTTCTTCCCTCCTAAATACCTAGTAAAGTGATTTGTTTGTATGTTACGCCAGTATTATCGAACTCCAGTCGTGGAAGGGGATAGCAAACGGCGTTGAACCAGAGGCATAGGCAAGTTAATATTAACAATGATAGTAAAAATAAAATGATGTCCCTGTACAATATCACATATCAAGAAAGGTTATTATAAGAACATGATATTGAGTCCCTATTGGTTGGGGATCGTACCCAGCAGAAAACTGGTCTACGAAAGTGTTAGCTTGGATAAACAAGTGAGGGTGGACCTGACACGAGCCTTCCTGGGATTGGCAGCCGATATCCACAGTTGCTTCGAGGGGAAAGAGCAGTCCAGTCCTTGCCACCCCCCTCTATCTAACCCTTTACGTTTTTGCTCTTCTTCCGTGGAACTTGGATGGACAGATTCCAACTTCCGACCTGGGCGTGGGTATTATCCGACACATGCAGTTGCGTCGTAAAAAAAATGTACTGGAGATCGGCTCCTGCTTGCCAAGTACCGCATCTCCAAGCGATAAAGATCGTGCAGATGTTCCGACTTCGTATCCTTTCACTTCCAAACACCTCTCTTCTGCCCCAATCTACGGAACTTTCTCATTTCGCCAATTCTTAATGCAGGGTGAGCGGGCTTAAAAATATGACTATTGTTATTTAGTCAACTGTGCGAAGACAGGTCTGAACCTCACGAGTGATATCAAGAAGGCACCACTTATGAGGCAACTAGGCCAGGAGATAATGTGGTAGGGTGGCCAGTTCCTTTCCTCCTCCATTGCATACATCGCCGACTAGCTACATATTACACTAGTCAGATTTCAAATGCATACAAACAATTCAACGGAGTTTCGCAATAATAGACCAACCGACAATTTGAAAAAAATGAGACATTAGCACAAATCTGTTGATGGCAGCGTAATTTAACTGGGAAAAAAAATCAAGAATGCGATATCTGAATTTTGCTGCTATTTATATGCAAATATTCGTTTATTGCATAAAATTCATTTATTTATTTTGCTTTGAAATACTAATTCAACTGCTGGTCTCTTATTAAAAATCGGTTAGCCTTTTTTGGTATTATTTGTGGTAATTTTTTTGGAATAGTATGAATGTTATAATACTTCTTGAATAAAATGTTTTATTTAAAAAACAGATTTATTTTAATGGCCAATATCTCGAAACAGGTTTCTGGCGCTTGGTCTCTTATTGCGTAACTCCATCCAATTGTTCATCCTCTGACAAATATCGTCAAGTGAGATGTAATGCCTGATAATACCTGTAGGCCTACATATCGGCCAGAAAATCAATCAGAGGGTAAACAATATGATCTAAGTATTTATTTATTTATTCAAAAATATTCTTCACGTATGTATTTCTTTAAACTGCAAGTGGGCAAAGACCCGGTGGCAGCGGTAACTTAGTTACACACAATAATTATGATTAATACACAATATATTACAATTACAATACAAAGGAACATCTTCTGCGGACTCTGGAAAAAGAACTAAGAAGAAACTGGTGAAGTATTTTGTATGGAGTGTGGCATTGTATGGGGGCAGAAACATGGACATTACGACTAAGCGAAAGTCGGTCTGGTTGGCGCAGTTGGTATAGCGCTGGTCTTCTATGTCCGAGATTGCGGGTTCGATCCCGGGCCAGGTCGATAGCATTTAAGTGTGCTTAAAAGAACTCCTGCGGGACAAAATTCCGGTACACTGGCGACGCTGATATAACCTCGGCAGTTGCGAGCGTCGTTAAATAAAACATAGGATTTTAACACGACTAAGCGAATAGAAGCATTTGAAATGTGGATATGGAGAAGAATGGAACGTGTGAAGTGGACAGACAGAATAAGAAATGAAGCTGTGTTGGAAAGAGTGGGTGAAGAGAGAATGATGCTGAAACTGATCAGAAAGAGGAAAAGGAATTGGCTGGGTCACTGGTTCAGAAGAAATTGCCTACTTAAGGATGCACTGGAAGGAATGGTGAACGGGAGAAGAGTTTGGGGCAGAAGAAGATATCAGATGATAGACGACATTAAGATATATGGATCATATGAGGAAACAAAGAGGAAGGCAGAAAATAGGAAAGATTGGAGATTGGGTTTGCAGTTAAAGACTTGCCGTTGGGCAGAACACTGAATGAATGAATACACAATAATTGGAATTAATAATAGTAGTTGAAATAACCTAATTAATAAGTGAACCTAATTTTCCATTATAACCTACATAGGCTATATATAGGCCCTACATATGTTTCATATTGGTACTGATACTCTTTCACTTTACTCTCACTTCACTCACTGCACTGGCACTATGACACATTTCACCGACACTTTAGAATATATTTCACTGACTCATTTCGCTTCACTGATACAACAGCTCAAATAAGATAAACAATTAGGTACACACTTATTGTTCCATAGTATCATAATTATAAACTACATTAAACTAGAAATATCTAGTCTAAGACCCTCTTTCAAGCTATTTTAAACGAATTTACAATTCAAGCCATGGGAATAACTCGTCAAACTAAGTAAATACAGGGACACCATTTTATTTTTACTAACATTTTTAATATTAACTTGGTTATACCTCTGGATCAACGCCGTTTGCTACCCCTTTCCACGACTGGAGTTCGATGATACTGGCGTAATGTACAAACAAATCACTTTACTAGGTATAGGAGGGAAGAAAAGTAGTTCATCCATTTACGTAACCTAGGAAATATCGCACTTTTGAGTTTGATCATTTTCATTAGGGTTTTGTTCAATCAAAATACAGTACAGTATTAACAATAAGTGTTTTTACTCACGAACTGAGCTGTCCATGCGGACGTATTCATTATGCAGTGTATATTATATTGTCTACATCACATTAGCGTACAATATAGAGAATGAAGTTAAATTGAAAAATATTTGTAATATGGATATTTAAACACATTTTTTTAAATGGTGGCCATTCATTTCGATACAGGCTTCAGTTCTAATGTGCATATTATCGCACTATAGACTATCGTACCTAATCCCAATTATCAGTTTCGTTCTTCGTACTAGTAACTCATGTTGAAATAATTCTGTACCTACTCTATAAAAGAGTACCTTACGTACTGTAAATTCAATCTTCACTTCTGCCCGATCCGAAAAGATAAAATTACTCAGACATACTATCTACTGTCCGTCCAAGTGGTTATGTCGTAGGGTCGTAGAAAGGGAGGAAGTCACGTAACAGTTAATTACTTAACGAGGCCCTTTTATTTAAGTTATTTTAAACAGTTGTATAATATTACGTAGACGTCCAATTCCTAACAGGAATTAATGTTCTCAGAAAAGAGCTAAGACAGCTCAGCCACTAGCTGACGAATAAAAGCTGGTGGGGGAAACCGGGATACGACGTGAGCAAATGGACGACAGTACCTGTGCGAAAATGATTGAATATTGAAAGCCCTTTCGTCACTGGAAAACGCGAACATATTTTTGGAACGTACTGTTTACTATGACCGTAAGGCTACTATGACTGTATATGCGGTCTTGGATCTGTTTGGAGGACGGTTGAACTTAGTAGAAGGGGTGGGAGTGAAGTACATTCAAAAACTCAGGTACAATAAAAATTGAAGTAAAAATAAAATGATGTCCCTGTACATGTCACCTTAAGTAATGTAACATATCTTTTTCAAAAAATCTACACTTTATACATAACGTTTTAAGTTATTTTTTAATCTCCATAAGGAAGGCCAGCCCTCAAAAATCGCTGCAGCTAGGTCATTCACATAATTTATAGTTCAATTTCAAAATGAGAATTTACCTACATTCGTTCTGTTCCCTGTAATAATAATAATAATAATAATAATAATAATAATAATAATAATAATAATAATAATAGTAATAATAATAATAATAGTAATAATAATAATAGTAATAATAATAATAATAGTAATAATAATAATAGTAATAATAATAATAGTAATAATAATAATAGTAATAATAATAATAATAATAATAATAAAGCTGCCTTTAAATAATAAAGGTTGCTCAATACAACACTGCATACTGTAATTTATGAACATATGAAGAGTCCACTGCAAGAATGATGGATGTCATTTGGAATACATTTTGCAGGAGAAGCAATTGAAAGTTTGAAATGCTTAGCGCTCAAAGCTTAACTGTGATTTTCCGATCATTAATGGACAATGACTATCAGTGTTAATGCCATATAACTCTCTATGTACATTCTATATTTCTTAAGCTATGCATTGACAGTCTTGGTTCATTTTCGAAAAGAAAGTGACATCCATCATTCTTGCAGTGGACTCTTCATATACTTTCGAAGAAAGGCATAGACATTTTATATTTAAATTTAATTTAGTTTAACGTAAATGTAATGCTTTATTAAAGTAGTAAAATTGAATTAAAAAATTAACATTTTACAACATACAACGCCTATGACCATTATCCCTATAAAGCCACCCCTATAGCTCAAGCGGTAGCGCGTTTGATGATCAGGAGTTGCGTTCTGGCGTGGATTCTATTCCCACTTGAGCTGATTGGCTGGCTGGATTCTTTACGAAGTTTTCCCAAACTGTAAGACGAATGTCACAGACGGCGAATCCTCCGCCTCATTTCGCTATTCCCAATCCAATCGACGCTAAATGCCTAGTAGTTGATACAGCGTCGCTAAATAACAAAGTAAAAAAGCATATTGAAAGTCACCGCTCTGAAAACCATAAGACAAATATCACCCATCCAATACTTATGGTATGGAAATGAATTTGCTTCTTTCATTCCTGCAATCAAATCCAAGTTCCCAGCAGCTCGAAACTGAACACAACATAAGCCATTGTTGCACTTAGAACAGTCCCAGTCGAGATGGCTTAAAGGGCAGTAACGAAATATCCAGTTCAGACTGAATATTGAATATCTTTTCTCAAGAGACGGAATTGCGCATTTATGGAAGTGACGTAAACAGAATCGTCAGATGCTGCGGACGTAGCAGTGGAACTGTTGCTCTCTGTCGGGTCGAACTCAATAACATTAAGGTAATATGTGGAGGGCTGCTTAGCAACGGATCTCTGTTCTGATTCCCCGCGAAGGAAGCGAAGGTCGAAGCTTTTAAAGCAAGTACGAATCATGTTTAAGGCAAGGAGGGGAAAATACATTTAAAGAAAACGTATGACACTGAAGGAAAAGTATCCTGCGATTGCATAAAAATAGTACGTAACGGATTATATTTGTGAATGTAGACTGCACATAACACGTGAAAATAATAGACATTTAGAAAACAAACTGCATACACACAGCAAATTGTTTAAAAAGGACATTACATTTTGAAATTGTTTTAACCTTTTACTTCATATAGGCTACAAGTTCACTAAAATGAAAGACATTCGTATTAGTCAGGCGCTAAGTTCGGTTCTTAGATAGTTGTTTTATTTACATTCTTATTTACTTACTTATCAATGGCTTTTAAGACACCCGGAGGTTCATTGCCGCCCTCACATAAGCCCGCCATCGGTCCCTATCCTGAGCAAAGATTAATCCAGTCCCTAGTATCATACCCCAAAACACTCAAATCCATTTTAATATCATCCTCCCATCTACGTCTCGGCCTTCCCAAAGATCATTTTCCCTCCGGTTCTCCCATAGGTGCTACATACCCTGCCAATCTTAAACGTCTGGATTTAATGTTCCTAATTATGTCAGATGAAGAATACAATACGTGCAGTTCTGCGTTGTGTAACATTCTCCATTCTCCTGTAACTTCATTCCTCTTAGCCCCAAATATTTTCTAAGAACCTTATTCTCAAACATCCTTAATCTCTGTTCCTCTCTCAAAGTGAGAGTCCAAGTTTCACAACCATACATAACAACCGGTAATATAACTGTTTTATAAATTCTAACTTTCAGATTTTTTGACAGCGGACTAGACGACAAGAGCTTTTCAACCGAATAATAACACGCATTTCCCATATTTATTCTGTGTTTAATTTCCTCCCGAGTGTCATTTATATTTGTTACTCTTGCTCCAACATATTTGAATTTTTCCACCTCTTCGAAGGATAAATCTCCAATTTTTTACAGTTCCATTTCGTACAATATTCCGGTCACGAGACATAATCATATAGGCTACTTTGTGTTTTCGGGTTTACTTCTAAACCTGTCGTTTTACTTGCTTCAAGTAGAATTTCCATGTTCCCCCTAATCATTTGTGGATTTTCTCCCAACATATTCACGTCATCCGCATAGACAAGCAGCTGATGTAACCCTCTCTGCTTTGCTGAACTTTCCTAATGGCATATTCTAGAGCAAAGTTAAAAAGCAAAGGTGATGGTGCATATCCTCGCTTTAGCCCGCAGTGAATTGGAAAAACATCAGATAGAAACTGGCCTATACGGACTCTGCTGTACGTTTCACTGATACACATTTTAAATAATCGAACTAGTTTATTGGGAATACTAAATTCAATAAGAATATTATATAAAACTTCTCTCTTAACCAAGTCATATGCCTTTTTGAAACCTATGAATAACTTATGTACTGTACTCTTATACTGCCATATTTTCTCCATTTTCTATTACGCATAAAATCACATTGATGATGCCCAATAATTTAATCTACATATCTAGTTAATCTTCTGAAAATAATATTGGACAAACTTTTGTAGGACGTCAACAAAAGCGATATTTCTCGAAAGTTACTACAGTTAGTCTTGTCCCCCCCTTCTTAAAAATAGGTACGATTATGGACTCCTTCCTTTGTTCTGGTACAATTTGCTTTCCCCAAATAGCAAGTACAAGCTTATAAATTCCGTTAGATAATGCGCTTCCACCCTCTTGTATTAATTCTGCTGGAAATTTATGTTCTTATTACCATGGGAATTACTATTTTCTTATGAACATTTAAAATTCTGTTTATTCTTGTTAATGGTTTTGACCTTTGCAAATATTAGTACGTATGTCTCATTCTTAATCTATGAATGCACATTTAAACACAAGTAAAATAACTGTTTATGTTTATAATGTTTCCTAATTCCTAAACAGCGCAATTACCACGGTATCCGTGTATTTTCGGCTTAGGGACAATCTCGAAAAAATGGTTTTTAGTCATCCATCCTTATTGGGGAACTAAGGACTCAATTCCACGACAATTTAGATATTCTGTCAGAGTTTCAGTAAAATTCCGTTCGAAAAACAGAAAAAAGGATGATTGCTTACGCAACAACATGCCGAACATACTACGAGCATTTAAAATTGAAATGAATTACATCATATTGTTTTATAAATAAAATGCATTCCTGTACACTTTATAATAAGAAGAAGCACCTTAGGCCTAATTAAAAAATGTAACTTTTCGTCGGATAAAATTATAGACCTGTACAGGTAAGAAAAAAACGAAACATTAAAATATCATTTTAAAAGCTGAAAACTTTAAATAAGAATGCAATACATGCATTTCCTTAACTATATACGAAGATCAATGAATAAGTTTACGCATTGACCTGAATGTATGCTCACGCGACTCTTGTTTCATCAAGTTTGGCAGAACAAAACATGGGCCACTTAAACAATTACACTAATATTTATAATTTATATTATTTACACTATGTACACTAGAATACGTTACTTTTTTCTATTTATAAGGAAAGCCACCGTTTTTGGCGCACGAAATAATTAACGAGAACGTTATGAGCGAGTATCTTACCTTCGCCTCAGTTTGTGGGTGAGAAAGCCGACAATTGTGATTGGCAGATTGCTGAGGTGACTTGTGTTTAGGAGGTGGTACCATTCTCAGCCGAACTGACAAGAAATGCCACTGACTGGACATTGTACTCAAGGACACACCCCAGAAACGCAAAGTGTGAGGTGGGCAATGCGACCGACAACTGTGATTGGCAGATTGCTGACGTGACGTGTATTTGAGTGGTACCGTTCTCAGCTGCACTGGCAACAAATGCTCACTGACTGGGCTTGTACTCAAGAACAGCGACAAAAACGCTGGCGCTGGCTGCACATAATCATAAAGAATGTAGACCTGCATTGATAGAACATTACTTACACTATTATGTACAGTGTTGTGTAATGTAATGCGAGATATTATATTTAATAACACTATAGCCTACTTATTTCGTAAAAAGTGTATATAATAGTGTAAATATGTATGATCAATGTAAGCCTACATTCTTTACACAATGTAAATAGTAAAAATAGCGTATTCTACTGTACATAGTGTAAAAGAGCTGTCAGACATTGACTACTTTCAAAAGTCGTCAATGACACTGCTTGTCGTCTTTAGAATATGATCTAAAAAAGTGTTGTTAATTGTTTTGTACAGATTTTATTTTTCAATTTTTAACTAAAAATGACATCATTATTACGCACATATCATAAAAATTGTTACAAATCATACGACTTCAGGAATTTCATTCTTTACAGTTTAATTATGCATCCTAACGTACAGTCTGAAAGAATTTACAAGAATAGCGTCATTTGTAACAATTTCGATTTCGCCGGGAATCGAACCCGGACCGGCTAGTCTGGAGGTAGAAGCGCTACCACAGAGCTAACTCGGCGGACGTTTTTATTTAAACATTCTTCCCTTCAAATTAAAAAAATGGTAAGAGTTGGCGTTACCACTTCTCACATTGCAAAGGGAAGGGGGGGGGGGGAGCGTCAACATTAAACGGTTGGGAAACACTGCCTCAGGTGGTGATGACGATGATGATAATGATGATAAACAAGCTATAAATACGGCGTTAGTGTGCCTGTGATGGAATCATGATGTGAGAATAAACGGCAGTACTCACAGAAAATGTGTTCTATAGACGCTTATACAGGGACATTATTTTATTTTTACTTCAATTTTTATTGTACCTGAGTTATTGAATGTATTTCACTCCCACCCTTTCTACTAATGAAGTTCAACCGTCCTCCACACAGAGCCAAGATCGCATATACAGTCATAGTACCCTTACGGTCATAGTGAACAGTACGTTCCAAAAAATATGTTCGCGTTTTCCAGTGACGAAAGACCTTTCGATATTGCATCATTTTCCATTTGCGTTCGTCGCATCCCCACCTGCTTCTATTCGCCTCTCTGTAATTGCTAGTGGCTGGGCTGTCTTAGCTATTTTCTGAGAACATTAATTTCTGTTAGGAATTGAACGTCTACGTAATATTATACCCATACAATTGTTTAAAATAGCTTAAATAAAAGGGCCTCGTTAAGTAATTAAATGCCACGTGATTTCCCCCCTTTCTACGACGCTGCGACGTAACCATTTGGACGGACAGTAGATAGCATGTCCGAGTAATTTTATCTTTTCGGATCGGGCAGAAGAGAAGATTGAATCTGCAGTACGTAAGGTCTCTTTTATAGAGTAGGTACAGAATTATTTCAACATCAGTCACTGATACGAAGTACGAACCTGGTAATTGGAATTACGTACAATAGTCTATAGTGCGATAATATGCACATTAGAACTGAAGCCTGTATCGAAATTAACGGTCACCATTTTCAAAAATGTGTTTAGATATCCATATTATGATTATTTTTCAATTTAACGTCATTCTCTATAGTGTAAGCTAATGTGCTGTAGACATAATATACGTATACTGCATAATGAATACGTCCGCATGGAAAGCTCAGTTCGTGAGTAAAAACACTCATTGTTAATACAGTACTGTATTTTGATTAAACAAAAGCCTAATGAAAATTATCAAACTCAAAATCGCGATATTTCCTAGTTTACGTAAATGGATGAAATACTTTTCTTCCCTCCTATACCTAGTAAAGTGATTTGTTTGCATATTACGCCAGTATCATCGTACTCCAGTCGTGGAAGGAGGTAGCACACGGTGTTTCCGGTTCTTAATCGTTGATCCAAAGGTATAGCCAGGTTAATATTAGAAATGTTAGTAAAAATAAAATGATGTCCCTGTATAACGAACCCTATATCTAGATGTGCCCGGAATTGAATCCTGGTCTCCGAGGTGAAAACGGTTAGCTGGGCTACTACTTTACAAACAGGTATTGCAGTACATTACGAACTCTTGGCTGAACTTCACAAAGTCCAAGATGGAGCATGATTATTAATTCCTGAGGTTATCGCAGTATCGTGGAGGTAGAAAAAATGTAAATCTGCGGCAAGGGAGCAATTAGCAGTGTTTAGCGGGCGACCTCAAGCTGCCGGCGAGTTCGCCGCGCTGTGAAGGCAACTTATCGTGCTCTGCTGTGAGGCGGGATGCATAAGTTGGATACCCGACAAGAGAGCAATTAATTCTACTCTTAAAGCCCGTGAAATGCTCTGCGTTATCATTATATTACGCTGCAGTTATGCTGTTGGGGTCACATATTCACAACGCTAGAAAAAAGCGAACATTTGAGTGTGCGTCTTTTTTTTCGATCACTTTTAGATCTAAAAAAGCAAGCGTTATTGAAGTAGTGTGAGATCTAAAGTGGGTAACGCTGTACTTCTTTATTTTTTATTTTATTGGATTATTTTACGACGCTGTATCAACATCTAGGTTATTTAGCGTCCGAATGAAATGAAGGTGATAATGCCGGTGAAATGAATCCGGGGTCCAGCACCGAAAGTTACCCAGCATTTGCTCGTATTGGGTTGAGGGAAAACCCCGGAAAAACCTCAACCAGGTAACTTGCCCCGACCGGGATTCGAACCCGGGCCACCTGGTTTCGCCGCCAGACGCGCTGACCTTTACTCCACAGAACTTGTATACATTACTTTTACAACAGGGCAACATAATCCGTTTGACTCATTACCCCATTTCTCTGCATTGCATTTACTGCACAGTTTATTCATTTTATCTATTTTAACACAATTCAAATGAGCATAGTTAATATTTGAATTATATAATAATGAAATGCTAAGTTAACGTACTATTACTGCATACTAAATCAATACACTCTCGTTCGTTAATTTTCTGAGATGAAAATGAATGTCATAAGTAAATACTCATCTTTACGACAAAATTCTTAAAACTACTATTATGGTCTATTGACAAAAAGAAACTGAAGTGTACAAAATTAGAGTATTTTATGTGGATCAAATAAAATTAAAAAAAAAATCAAGTAATAGGCCTATAATATTGTGACAGGATATCAAGTTTTCTGTGCGTAAGAATCTATTTTAATCTTATCTGTCCTCCATTCATTTACGAGTTACCGTAATAGCATATAGGACTATGTCCGTCTAGAGACTACAATTTGAAATGGTGAAATAATAATTACACAAATCGGTTAAGTAGCTTCTGATATTACTTCATACAAACATACAAAGATTCTCTATATATTAATATTGATAAATATTTATATATTCCCATCATACAATTATATCCCTATAAAATAGTGTTAAATGAATAGCTTCCGTTTGTTGTTGTGCAAAGCCCCTTATAGACGGAGAAAGTATAACTGATGACAAAGAAAAGGCCGACTTATTAAATTCCTATTTCATTTCGGTTTTCAATAATAATAATAATAATAATAATAATAATAATAATAATATAATAATAATACTAATAATAATAATAATAATCCCGCTGATAGGAGTGGTTGTGTCACAGACCGTGAATGTGAACCAAATTCGACTTTCAAAATAACTTCCAAAGGGTTTAGAGAGAGACTAACGAAATTAAAAAGTCGGAAGTCTAGAGGACCAGATAGTATTGCTACAGAGATTCTTAAATTAGGTTCCGAGGCCATAATTCCATACTTAATGCGTATATTTCATGTTTCCATAAACAATGCAGCTATTCCATGTGACTGGAAATCAGCTATAATGGTACCCATACATAAAGGTGGAAATAAATTAGATGTCGGAAACTACAGACCGATTAGCTTTACATTTGTCGTATGTAAAGTCATGGAGCATTTGATATCGGATTATATTCGTCATGTTCTAAATGCGAAAGACTGGTTTTACTACCGCCAGCATGGTTTTAGGGAAGGCTTCTCATGTGATAGTCAAATTACGTCGCTGGTTCAGGATCTAGCTGAAGAGGTGGATAGAGGCGGAAGAATCGCTGCAGTTGTAATTGATTTTTCGAAAGCATTTGATTTTGTGCCACATGACATATTAATAGATAAGTTAAGTAGGCTAGGAGTAGATAAAAGAGTGGTGCTATGGATCCAAGAATTCTTAAAAGGTAGAACCCAGAGAGTTAGAGTAGGTCATGAAATATCGGAAATTGGAAATATAAGTTCAGGGGTGCCACAGGACAGCGTTCTGGGTCCATTACTCTTTATAATATACGTAAATGACCTATGCCACAGAATATTACATCAAATGTGAGGCTATTTGCAGATGACTGCATTATCTATAGAAATATTAGAAATAATTCAGATGTAGATGCTATTCAAACAGACTTGAATAAAATTTATAACTGGGCGTTAATGCATAGGATGAAAATAAATGGTTCTAAAAGTAAATCTATAAAATTTTGTAAAACCCGAGAGGAAACTAGTCTTAATTACGAATTCAGAGGTGTTGTAATTCCGCAAGTACAATGTTGTAGATATCTAGGAGTGTATTTAAACTCCAAACTTTCTTGGGGAGAGCATGTTGATAATGTTACGGGTAAAGCATGGAGGGCACTTCACTTTATTATGAGAATCTTGAGAAAGGCTAGCCCCAAATCGAGGGAAATAGCATATCTAACGTTAGTGCGACCGTTAATGGAATACGGAACTACATGTTGGGATCCCTATAGAATATATCAGATAAATTCCTTAGAAAGAATCCAGTATAGGGCAGTTAAATTTGTTAAAGGTAAAAGAGAAGATAGAAACGATACGATAAAAGTACTTAAATGGGAAACTTGGGAAAACAGACGTAGGAAAACTAGAATAACATCATTGTATAGAGCACATCTAGGTCAGAAGGCATGGGTAGACATAACGGCTCGGTTAGAAAAGCCAACGTACTATGGTAGGAACGATCATGATTTTAAAATCAAATGTAGGAAACAGAAAACGGATGTAGGTAAATTCTCATTTTTAAATAGAACTATAAATGATTGGAATGACCTATCTGCAGCGGTCTTTGACGGCTGTCCTTCCTTAAGGAGATTCAAGAATAATTTAAAAAGTTGTGTATCAAGTGCAAATTAAAATTAAGGTGACATTTAACATTTAATTTTTTAAGGTGACATGTATTTATTTAGCCTGACGAGTTACTTCCTTGGTTTGGATTGTAAATTATTTAAAAATAGCGTGTAAGAGGGCCTTAGACTAGAAATGTTTAGTTTAAATGTAGTTCTGTTTATAAGTACAGTATGCATAAGGGTGTAATTATTTGACTTATTTGAACTGTTGTATCAGTGAAGCGAGGTGAGTCAGTGGAGTTATGGTTTTACAGTGCAGTGAATAGTTCCGATCAGTGATAATTTATAGCGTCAATGAAATGTGTTCTAAAGTTTCAGTGAAATGTGTTATAGTGTGTCAGTGAAATGTGTCCTAAAGTGTCAGTGGAATGCGTCATAGTGCCGCTACAGTGAGTGAGATGAGAATAAAGTGAAAGACTATTGAAACTTATGTAGGGCCTATACATAATTATGTAGGTTGTAATGTAAAATTAGGTATTTTATTTATGTTTTATTATTATTGTGTTAAATTATATTGTGTATTTTTATTGTATTATGTATTCTTATTGTATTGTGTATTGTAAATTTATTGTGTATTGCTTATCATTTTTTGTGTATTGTTTATATTGTGTATACCACTGCCACCGGGTGCTTGCCCACTTGCAGTGTAAATACATACATACATACATACATACATACATACATAGACGAAGTCATTTGTTTTCATTTCATTATAGCCATATAGTCATTATAGTCTGAGGAGGCGATGATAATTTTCATTGCTATTTTAAAACTCGTGTATCTTGTTAAATATCAGTCTTATCAAAATTTTGCATAGAATAAAACTTATCGAAAATAATTAAAAAAAACTTTTGTTATGTAATATTTTTCATAAAAATCAATAATAAGCGAGATATTTCGATTTATTTATTTCAGGTTCTCTTATAATCCCCCCTTTTTAAATAAAATATTTTGAATGCCATAGCCTATAGGCTAAAATCTAAGATAGAACAAACTTAATTTATATTCTAATTTTCATATAAATCCCTTCAGCCATTATCGCATGAAAAGGTAAAAAGCATCCAAATATACAAACAAAACTGCCAAAAAAGCGATTTTTGGTCTTAGGATGCTTACTTATACATGTTGACACCAATTATTTTTGAAAAAGCGAAAATTACCAGAAAAATTTTGGTTACAGATTTATTATTAGTATAGATTCTTCTCCCATTTTGAAATGATATCATTTATGTAGACGTTAAAAAGAGTAGGTCAAATATTACACTTTTGTTTCACGTCTTTATTTATTAGGATTTCTTCTGTTATTTTCTTTCCGGTGTTTATTCAAATATTTATTAATTATATAAATATAGTTCATACGTTTAATAGAAAACATATTTTCATATATTTAAGAATAAAATGGGAAATCAACAACTTACTGCAACTATCAAATGCAAGACCTCGAAGAACTCTACGTGTAATCCAATAAGAAATGAATCAAGCATCTTATGTCTACTTTAGGAGCACATGAGCAATACATATTTTACGAAAAATATTCAAGTTAAGACTTTCTCGCTGCAGTGACGCAGGAAAGCATATTATTAACGACATATCAGCGACGATAAAAGATACATGCAACGTCCCACATCTGTTACCTCACGTACAACGTTGAGGGGAAATTTATTTGCATTGCTTCGAGATTTTCTGTAGCAGAATGTATTGATTCACGGCCCCGTCATTGCGACATACATTATGCACATGACACTTACGGGGCCTTGGAAGGGGGCGGGATCCTTTACGACGGGCTTCACACTTGTGAGAGGCTCCATGCAACATGCATGACTTCGAGTCTGGACGAAAATACCGACGCCTAACTTGACCCGAGAGACACGTGGTCGAACCAATCCTCGCTGATGACCGCACGCGTTTCCCACCTCCCTAAATTATGGGCCCTTCGTCCGGCGTGCTCTTATGAGAGAGGAAAAATGAAGCAGGGTCCACGGCAACCCACGCACTCACGCATCAATAACATGAGCAGGTTTATGCAGCTTCTCGTCTGGGAAAACTTTTCTTTAAATTAAATTTTTGGACCCGTGTAGGTCGCATCGAGAAAAACGTTCTGACTTCAATTTGGCTCTCTGATACCTCGGTTCTAGAGCAAGGCGTTGTCATTCTGCGAACTCAGTTCGATTCCTAGCGTTAGGCTAATTGGAATTATTTACGTTCCTATAGAATTTATCTGTTATGGTGACAATAATAGACTAATAATAATAATAATAATAATAATAATAATAATAATAATAATAATTCTTTATTTATACTGGCAAAGTTAAGCCCATAGGGCCTCCTCTTACACTCTACCAGGTCACAAAGTATACAAGCAGTTAAAATTTAACAAAAAGTTAAAGAAGAGAATACTACCATATTACAGAAAAATAATAGCATAGGCTAATAAAATCGACACTAAACAACATGAAAATAATACCATAATAGAAAAAAGAAAGTAAAATACATTGGAATATAGCAAAAGCAACTCATTTAGTACAAATGGTTAATATGGAAAACGTAAGGAAGAATATAACAAAATAGAATGTAATAAAATAATAACAAATAAAAAAAGAAAATTAAATAAAATTCACAATAAAAGGCTATGATAATAAATTCATCAGCTGATAAAGAGAACAAAAAGGGGAAAGGAAGGAAAATAAATATATAGCCTATATTTTTACAAAACTATCGCAGAGAAAAGAGCTTATAACTGAAAGCAATCTGAATTGAAAAAGTGCAATTTTAGTTTATATTTGAAACTACACAATGTCAGACAGTCTCTGACATGTTGCGGTAGAGAGTTCCAGAGATGAGCTGCAGAGACGGTGAAAGATGAAGAGTAGAAGGATGTTCTGTGTTTAGGAATGGAGAGTGTGATATGGTGTTGTGAGCGAGTATCTATTTCGTGATATGAGGACAAATGTTGAAAACGAGAAGCTAGGTAGCTAGGGTTAGAGGTTTGAAGAATATTGAAGAGTAAAGTGAGAGAGTAAATAGTTCTTCGCTCTTTGAGACGGACCCAGGAGAGCATATTTAGTGAAGGTGTGATACGGTCAGATCTACAATGGTTATTAGAGGAGAAAAATTCGCTCCGATGCTGGGGATCGAACCCGGGTCCTTGGTTCTACGTACCAAGAGCTCTAACCATTGAGCTACGCCGAAGTTCAACTAGAAACTAGAGGAGAGGGATTCGATCCGGTGCGGTGGATTCGTGTTCATTTTTTTATTGTAACTCCAGTGCAAAACTAAAACAACTCATTTCGTTTTTCGCCTGTTTTTTTTTTCTGTTTTAAGATTTTCAATGCAAAAATACTGTAAGATCTAAGATTGAAATAGATAATAAGGCAGTAGAACAAGTAACAAATTTTAAGTACCTGGAATGTGATGTAAGTTACAGAAAGGATAATGATATAAAAATAAAATTACAATCATTCCAAACAGTATGTGGCACAATTAATAGAATTTCGAAGAATAAAAGTAGAAAGGATACAAAAATGAAATTCTACAATGTAATGGCAGTCCCTACTATTTTATATGGAAGTGAAAGTTGGGTTACAACAAAACCTGAAGTTAGTAAAATACAAGCGGCAGAGATGAGATTCTTGCGGAAAGTAAAAGGATGCACGAGATTGGATAGAATTAGAAATGAAGATATTAGGCAGGAACTAGGAGTATACCCACTTATTGATAAAATAGACAATCACAGACAAGATTGGAAATTATATGTAGAGAGAATGGACGAATACAGACTTCCTAAGAAAGCAATAAATTATAAACCAAAAGGACGAAGAGATCAGGGACGACCGATGATAAAATGGAGCGATCTTTGAAGCCGGAACGGGCAATTGCCCATACCATGAACTGAATAAGAAGAAGAAGAAGAAGAAGAAGATTTTCACAAACTATGAGGAGATCACCGGTGTGGCTCTGTCGGTTAAGTCGCTTGCCTGCCGGTCTGAAGTTGCGCTCGGGAGCGGGTTCGATCTCCGCTTGGGCTGATTACCTGGTTGGGTTTTTTCCGAGGTGTTCCCCAACCGTAATGTGAATGCCAGGTAATCTATGGCGAATCCTCGGCCTCATCTCGCCAAATACCATCTCCCTATCACCAAGGTCATCGACGTTAAATAACCTAGTAATTGATACAGCGTCGTTAAATAACCAACTGAAAAAGGAAAACAAAAAACTATGAGGATGAAATGAGTAAGATACCTTGGCGTTAACGGGAAGCGATGTTCGCGATGATAGGGTAAGGTTGCCTATATCGCATCACTTCAGCATTTATAATTTTTATTGAACAATACTGTTTTTATTTTCTGCATTCCTTTACAGAGATACATTCCCAGAACATTTACCTTTCATGTAAAAAAGAATCCTTGAATTTGATTCAATATTTTTTAATTAGAAAGACATTTTCGAAACACTTATCAGTGGTGCCATTTAGGCAACTAGTTTCCTAAATAGCACCTGCGGTTTCTTAAATCGCACCTCTTTATCTGCGGGGAACAAGATGAAGGAAAGCTTCAACTGCTTCATGATGTAGCTGTCTGAAATGATCTGAAGATAGAAACATCTAAAGGCTGCGACTATGAGTATTATGTCGAGAAAGCTGAAACAGGAGCATACCATTTTCCCGAGATAATCTAGCTTCTAAATTTTTAGAATGGGTCGTATAGGTGAACATACATAAGTAGCACTCTTTCTATGGCAGGTTTGAGTGTGGCAAATGAAATGTTTGATTAGGCGACAAATACTTCACTGTTTATGTAACCTGACTCAGAGCAAACAACTAACGATGCTAGAGGAGCACCAGCTTATATAGGATGCACTGTTTGACGTTTAAAAATTATCATGGATGGCACAAAATACCTGGTGCGCTTGTACAACACACACTTGTTGTATTAACGCCCTTCTCACCACTTGATATTGCATCCAACTGATGCATTCCTTGTTCAGTTAAAATTTTTGGGGACTTCTTTTTTATGGCTAGAATTGCTACAGTTGCACCGGTGCGAATTAGGCACCTACAAAGTGGTGCGAATTGAGAAACTACGCCATAAGTTATTATTTCCTTCATTCTAGCCTATAATCACCACATGTTCGAAAATCCTATTAAGTTAAATGTTCTTTAATATTTCTTTAAACGAATAACACCTTAAGATTATGGATTCCTTTGCATACAAATCCGTTATTTAGTTAAAAAATGTTAGCTAAATATGCATCCACCTGAGCGATTATATTAGATACACTATCACCACGCTGCTGACACAAAAAAGTGGCAGAAATCAAGTGACATGGTGGTTGTTCATGTGGTAGATTGTAACAATACCACTAGATGCCACACTACTACAGTAACTTGTTTTAAACTAGCAGTGGTGCCATTTAGGAAGCGGTGCGATTTTTGCTACTCTACCCTACTAATGCTGATATTACAGAAGTAGCAGATTTCTCGTAGTTTGAACACCGGAGTGGTAGTGGTTTCTTAAGAGATTCGCTCTGGGTCTGACCCAGGTCCTGGGAGACATGGACAGCAACCTACTCACTCGCGAGCTTGGGTTCGGCTCTAATTTAATTAAACGTGTAACTTGCAACCGCCTGCTGCTGCTGCATGCCCGCAAAGCATCCCCGCATTCTATATTCCATAAACGAGAGGCCGTGCAGATTCATCCCCAGAGACCTCAGGTCAGCTGCCATGGCAACAAAATTTCTTTTGACTACGTTGTGCGCGGCAATACGCGATCCATCACTGCGAGCGTCCAAATTGCCGTGAAATGTTCTCCCAATTCATAACATGAAACGAATATCACTTCTAAAATTTAGCGTGTACCACTGAATTGACTTCAGCGATAAACTCGACAGCGGTAGAAATTCGAAATACGTAGGGCTCTTAACAGCAAAATATTTTGCGCTCTTCAATTTCTAAATGCAAATAAAAACACGAAGAGAAGTATTGGAAATGAGACAGTAAGACTACTTTCAGACGAGGCCACTTTTAGAAGCCTAAAACAGGGCCACAGCCAGGGCACTATTTTAGAACACTCAAGAACCTTGACTTCGTCCATCATAAAATACAACTCCTCTATCGCCGTGATTCAAACCCGGGTCTGCTGTCATCGTAAACTATGCAACCAAGGCGCTAGACGAATCTGCAGATGAATTTCAATACCCAGAAATATCACAAATATGACTCAGTTTTCTAACGGTCGTCAGATATTACTGGTGCACAGTCGTATTTCAGAGACAAGTAATAACCTCGTTGGTCATCTTCATCCGACTTCAATGAAGCTCGTACATTAGCCTGTATCCACCAGAGGTCTGCATCGGACGTTTTCGCTCGAGCGCCAAGTAGTTCATAGCATAATCCGATAGATAGCGCACATGCATAATGGGTAAAATTGTCGCGAGCTATAAATCCTCGAACGATATAAGCCGAGCGTTAGACATTCGTTCTTGTTACAGTGATGAACTGTGTAGTAACATCATAGGTGTTTATCATTTCAAAACTTTGCAGTGTTTAACTAACCTCTCCATAGTACAACTACAAAACTTGCTTTAAAAAATAATATAAATGTTATAGGTAAATATTCCCCACCCCCACACAGGAGTGATTTTGTTTTTGCCATATCTGATAGATGTTATTGGATGTAATAGTAATATGCGTTACAAGAGCAGTATGTTGAAGTTTTCATGTTCGAGGAAAAGTTTGAAAAAGCGAAATGTAGTTGAGCTTTTTTAATTTCCGAGAATTGAAAGAACACATACCGCTCGTGTATCGTACGTCATTTTGTATGAAGATAGTTTATTACATACCTGAAAGAGGAATTTCTAATTAGTTGCAATGAAATCTCCATCTTGGTTTCTGTTCAATGGCGGCAAATTTGTAAAACAAAAATATCTATCTTCAACATTGTTGCTTTAAAATGTTTTCTGTGTTTACTATACTCCAGCAAGCCGTGATATACGTCTGTCTTTTTTTTCCCCCAGTCCATAAATGCGAACTTAAAACAAACGATAAGGTTATGTAATGATTTATTTTTCATTTTAATATTTTAACAATATTATTTACATAACATATTGCAGTAATAACATCGGCATCTGGAATCTTGTTGATTTTTTCACGGCTTCCTTAATGTTACTTGCATCACGAATGCAGTAACTTTAGTGGAGTTGTAGAGTTTACTTAATTTTTGCAAATATTTAAAAACAATAATTAACAGTGCAATTTAGGTGAAATTGCAGTGGTAAGTTTCCAATTTATAATTATTACTATATTGAACGTCTCTAAAAATAATATGTTAGAAGCCTGAAGCAGTAAAATCAATATGTCACTTAAGCGGTAAAAAGAGGGAAATTGTTATGTGTGTTAGGTTGGGAATATTGAGTGTGGAATTTTATACTTACCGTGGATTGGTTTTGTGCGGAAACCAAGCAAATACGCACGATCTCGCACAAATGTAATTATTATAGACGGAGAACACAATCACGATAATGCAAGAAATGTATCAAGTTTTCTAGTAATAATAATAATAATAATAATAATAATAATAATAATAATAATAATAATCTCTAATAATTAGTGTATCACTCTTTGCATCTGTAACAGTTGTGCAGCATGATCATTCGTTTTATTACATTTTCTGTGGCGTTATCTCTGTATACTAATATTGTTATTAATTTACTGCTACATAATACTATTTTGTAAAGCGTTTCTACATTGTCGCAGTATATAGGCGGAACACTATGTGTGGACCTATCATATTATATATGTGGTAAATCAAATATTGAATAATTATTAATTAGCAATAATAACTGTATATAGAAGTTTTTCATACTATTTTATTTATAACTTCATGTTACTGTTTTGGTACGTTCCATTAGACGTTTGTCATAAACGCAGAAAATAAAGCCTTACTTTTACCGTGTGAGCAAAACATATGTGTATCTTAACTTTCGCCTTCCATACAATATAAGACATGTCGGTGAGATGACCTTGTACTGTGCTTCTATTTATTACGAGCGTATAACGACCGATCTTTTCTCACTCGAGCGTGCGACATTCGACCGAGTTCAAGCGAGCGATTTAATTCCAATGCAGCACTCTGGTATCCACACTTTGATTTTATCAAATCTGGGGAAGAAAAAGTGAAATAGAGAAAGTTGGTGGAATTAATTTTTTTATGTTGAAGTTAATGACAGATCCCTGGATTACTCTTGTTCTCCGAAATTATTCAGCATGAGTAACATTTTGGTACTAGTAAGTATACCAAAAAATTTTCAGGTACTATGTTTTAATACATATAGGGTGTCCTGAGCTTTAGGAATCAGTTTTATAGGCCATTTTGAGCATAAAATGTCACATGGACATGGGACCGATTATCATTAGCTTAAAAGTTATTCGAAAAAATCCGAACTTCATATTGTGAATCAGGCTTTGTAGTTTCATCGTAATAGAAATATCGGAACGTAACTAAACGGAGGGTTGCGCTATGACGTGAAGTACTGCGGAGAAGGGAAAGATAGATCTGGTGATTATCAGTTGCGCTTATCGGAGACAGCTACGCCGTGGTACGCTAAGCGCAATTCACATCCATGCGGCCAAGTGCATTGAAGGGAAGGAGGGATATTTGAAAATCTGCTTCCAAACTTAGGTAGGCTATGTTTATTTTATGATTAGTTCACTATTTTGAGTTAATATTTCCATGTATTTTCCGTAAATAAATTCTTAGTTCTGTTCAAAACCACTGCTACTTTCGAAGGACTCAATCAACCGTAACTCCTTAACGGTTAATAATCAGACCTGTCTTCATATCACATTTGATGCTCATAATTACCTATAGTACCGATTCCTAAAGCGGTGGTAATTAGTCGTGAATCACCTTGTACTTTTGCATACGTTTAGGCTATACAGGGTGTTTAAAAATACGGGGCATAATTTCAGGTATGTATTTCCCACATGTAGACAATCAAAATAGTTCATTATAATATGTGTCCGGAAATGATTCATTTCCGAGTTATGGCCTTCACATAATTGAAATTCACCGGAACGTTTTTCTTTCCGCAGGTCGTTGTCATTACAGAAGATGTTCAAAATGTCCACCTCCTGCTTGAATACAGACCTCACATCGATGTCTCATTGACCTGCGAACACGATCCCAAACTCCAAGAGTATTGCGTATGTCCTCAGAACATGCCACAATTCGATTCCGAAGGGATTCCAAATCAGGCACTGGAGACGAATAAACCAATGATTTTAAATGGCTCCACAAGTAGAAATCGAGAGGGTTCAGATCAGGTGAGCGTGGAGGCCAAGCAATTGGGCCACCTCTACCTATCCATCGATCAGGAAACCTTCGATCCAAGTACCGGCGAGCCGTACGACTGAAGTGTGCAGGAGCGCCATCATGCAAGAGGTGAATGTGTTGACGATTGATCAGTGGAGTGTCTTCTAAAACATGAGGTATGGTTCCGGTGAATTTCAATGTTGTGAAAGCCATAACTCGGAAATAAAGCATTTCCGGACACATGTTGTAATGAACTATTTTGATTGTCTACATGTGGGAAATACATACCTGAAATTATGCCCCGTATTTTTTAAACACCCTGTATTAGTCGCTTCCAAGACGATTATATTAGAATTCTTGCTTTTCATTACATTAGCCAAATCAATTTAAGATATAAAAGTACAAATTAGAGAAAATGACAATATGGAGTCATCATCGACATTATCATGATCATGATCATCATCATCATCATCATCATCATCATCATCAGCAGCAGCAGCAGCAGCAAAATCACTCCCTATTAGACAGTAATTTTCTCTACTCCATGGTTTCAGAATTGAACACAGCCCTTCTAGATACCACTATCTTATTTTTACATAACATTAGAACTGCATCATATGTTTATACCTGATCGATTTGGATTAAACGTCAATTTATGGTCTTTTCTCAGCACGATTTGAATAAGACATCGTCCGCATTCTAATTCGGATCTCCAGTATGGAAATCCCTCGCTCTCACCAACAGGTTACAGGCATTTCGCGTTTCCTCAACAGATGTCAGAACAAACACAAGAGTAGCGGTGTTGCAAACACAATGAAAATACATCCAGTATGTTTAATTATTCCTAGCAAGAACAACGGTTTCCATGGCTACGTTGTAGCTTGTGATGAAACCAACAGGAAGCACTTTAAACAGCATGACAGTTGCACTTACCAAAAAGGTGACGAAAACCGGTTGGTCACGCCAATTGTTGTACATCTTTGGGGCTCTTACCTGAAAAGAAAGAGAACAAATTGAAACATTTGTAAGAGAAACGTTGCCGACATGGCACGTACAGAATAAAGTCCTCTCTCACTATGTAACTACTTTATAATTATATATTTTATATATTCATGCGTTATTTATATTAACAGCACATAGTTGGATTTTTCTAAGAATTAGATTTTATGTTATGTTTAAAAATAACTCTCTACGAGGATTACATACCAGAATGCATTATCTACGACTCATGTAAAAAAGACAGTGAAAATAGCTGTTTCAATAACATCACCGCCATCTAATTCAAATACTGATGGCCGGTTTCTCCAAGTATTGTTAGAACACTTAAAGACTGTTAAACCCTCAACACTTTGTTAAATACAGTTTTTTCATGTCTTCAACATTAGTTTGGTTTAACAGATTGTTAACTGTTTGTCAACTTTAAATGTAGGATTTCAGGCAGTTAACTCATTTAACAAACAGTGAAACATGGCGGATGACACCACAGCTGTTCAGATAAAAGTTGTGAAAGTAATATATTATGTCTCTCTTTAAGGAATGTTTAGAGTAAGAATGATAATATATCAATTAAAAGATATTTTGGAATATTAATATAGGGAAGATAATCTTTATAAGTCAACTGATTACTGGACTTTATTTAAATGCTGAGCTGTTATCCATTTAATATTTAGAAAATGTGCGATCTCAACGTGGCAAGAAATTGAAGTTAGATTTGAATATCGTACAAACAGAAACAGGCCACGTGCTCCAATCCACCAGCTACTATTAACTCTAGATTCTATGCTACTGGCTCTTTTCAACTATAGCCGATGTCAGTAGTGCTTCAAAATACGCAGTGACTATATAATAAAATGTTTCAGCAGCAATTGCTTCTTTAAGACGAAATTACATGTAATTTCTACATGGACATGAAGCAGAGAGATCTTTATTTTATTGGGTTATTTTACGACGCTGTATCAACATCTAGGTTATTTAGCGTTTGAATGAAATGAAGGTGATAATGCCGGTGAAATGAGTCCGGGGTCCAGTACCGAAAGTTACCCAGCATTTGCTCGTGATGGGTTGAGGGAAAACCCCCGAAAAAACCTCAACCAGGTAACTTGCCCCGACCGGGATTCGAACCCGGGCCACCTGGTTTCGCGGCCAGACGCGCTGACCGTTAATCCACAGGTATGGACGAAGCAGAGAGAGTGAGTAGAGAATTTTATATGATATGTAATTCTCCTCGGGGTTTTATGTACAGTTGACTACACACATTCCTGTAATTATTGTCACCTGGTGGTCATAATGCTGAGATTTTTCTAAACAGAAATTTCATATTTAGCATTCTATAATCTTACTTATAATAATAATTATTCATTAGTAGTCAATACAACTTTAATTTATCAACTCTCTGTACTATATGGATCATGGCCTATTGTAACAGGTTATGATTTTATACATGTTTCATGACTTACTCTACAGTACAGAATTTAAATAATAATTTCAGCCAATAAGAAATTGCGTTACATGTGCAAAGTCATTACCAACTGCTGTTGAGTAGTTAGAATAGTATTAACGACAGTTAAAGTTAAGTGTTGGAATAGTATTAACGACAGTTAAAGTTAAGTGTTGGTTATTTTAAACGAAATTATTTTGAAGAAATGGAAAATATATTAACAAAACGTTAAAAATAAACCAGCTGTTACTTTAACATATTTTGTTAAGCCAAATTAAACATTACTTGGAGAAACTAGCCATGATACTTTTAAATCATCCGACCTCAGTTCCCAGGACCAAATTAGGCATTCACGAGTAGCGGAACTCACTGATCATGTGGCCAACATGGCGCAGAATCATAGCACAGGAGTACAGAGGACAAACACAAATGCAAGAGACTTGTATTCATAATAATAATAATAATAATAATAATAATAATAATAATAATAATAATAATAATAATTTCTCATATTCTCCAAATCTTGCGCACGCAGCTACATAATGCTATTTACGTGTATCAAAAACCACAGTAATTCAATTATTTCCACACACATCCGCGATTAAAGCTGATCTGCTCTTACGAGATTCTGTAAAGTGTGAGTATAGGCACAGGAAGCGTGTGGAATACACACTATTCTCTGTTCTTTAATAACACAAACAATGTTGTACATTCATTTTATGTATGTACAATGTGAATGCAATGTTTATTTCGGGATTCAAATTGTACCGCAATATTTCAACCGCATTGGAGAGGTTTGGGTAAATCAGACGAGCTATTTTTCCGACAACCACTATCACTTTCTAACAAATCTAATTCAGTTTGGCACACGGTTCAAGTTGGTATGAAAAATTGTTAATATAACTCGCAGACTATGAACGTAATTTTTCCCCAGTATATAATTTATATATATATATATATATATACCTATATTCATTTATTTAACTAGCAAGCTAGTGAGTACAAATTACAAATTACATTTATAAAACAAAAATGTTTCTAGCCACTACCGTAAGAGCTAGGCTCGTGTACGGTGTGGTATAACTTAGGCCTACTTGGTTATTTAACGACTCTGTATCAGCTACGAGGTTAATTTTAGCGTCAATGGAATTGGTGATAATGAGATGATATTTGGCGAGATGAGGCCGAGGATTCACCATAGATTACCAGACATTTGCCTTTCGAATGGGCAAAACCTCGGAAAAAACCGAACCAGATAATCAGCCCAAGCGGGAATCGAACTCGCGCCAGAGCGCAACTCCGGATCGGCAGGCAAGCGCCTTAGCCGACAGAGCTATATATCTGCAGTGCCTGGGAAAATGACATAGCCTAAGTCAGTTTCCACAAACTTTTTTTGATAATTTATTGACAACTTACGGAACATCTGCTCGCTTGGAAAAAGAGACATACATAAGTATTTCTCCCATTACAATAATTCATACAGAAGAAAATCAAATCGACACAAACCAGTGTAAGTTGTCAATAAATTATAAAAAAGGTTTGTGGAAACTGACTTATGTCACTTTTCCCAGGCACTCCAGATATATTGTGGCAGATAAGCCCTTTAAAAGGCCTATTTAAATTTGACGAGACATTAAATTCATACATTATTTTTATTTTTAAATGTAGTTTTCCGTAGGATAATATTTTTCAAACTTTAGTGCATTTTTCTCTGAAACTACTGAATCTATTTACATGATATTTTTAGAGTATTTCTGCAGCCTGTGTACTACAAAGTAGACCTACGAGTTTGTGAATATAATACACTTAAACACGAGGAAAAAATATATAGACTATTCACTGAAAAAATGGCAAAAATTGTTAATCAACGTTCAATATTTTTTCTGTTTCACTAAGGGTAAAATATTTACCCAAATTTTGCTTCAGAATTTACAATATGCATTACTTGATAACTTAAAAAAATACAAGGTATATGAGTGACGATTAGCAAATAATGTGCACCTGAAGTCTGAGGTACATTTAGCGAAGTATGAAAACAGATTACCAGTTAGGGCTTTTCTTTTGCACTTGGATAAGAAACTAATTAGTTATCTTTTATACCAGTGGTATTCAATTTCTTTTGCTACGGTACATACAAAATACATTTTTCTTACCTTCATACTACTAACCTCCATTACAGTTATAAATAACAAAAAATGTTGTATGCAAAATAAATAAATAAATAAATAAATAAATAAATAAATAAATAAATAAATAAATAAATAAATAAATAAATAAATAAATAAATAAATAAATAAATAAATAAATAAATAAATAAATAAATAAATAAATAAATAAATAAATAAATAAATAATATTATTATTACTATTATTATTATTATTATTAATATTATTATTATTATTATTATTATTATTATTATTATTATTATTATTATTATTATAAGTATATGATTATGTCTCGTGACCAGAATATTGTACGAAATGGGAATATAAAAATTGGAAATTTATCCTTTGAAGAGGTGGAAAAATTCAAATACCTGGGAGCAACAGTAACAAATATAAATAATATTCGGGAGGAAATTAAACACAGAATAAATATGGGAAATGCCTGTTATTATTCGGTTGAGAAGCTTTTATCATCCAGTCTGCTGTCAAAAAATCTGAAAGTTAGAATTTATAAAACAGTTATATTACCGGTTGTTCTTTATGATTGTGAAACTTGGACTCTCACTTTGAGAGAGAAACATAGGTTAAGGGTGCTTGAGGATAAGGTGCTTAGGAAAATATTCGGGGCTAACAGGGATGAAGTTACAGGAGAATGGAGAAAGTTACACAACACAGAACTGCACGCATTGTATTCTTCACCTGTCATAATTAGGAACATTAAATCCAGACGTTTGAGATGGGCAGGGCATGTAGCACGTATGGGCGAATCCAGAAATGCATATAGAGTGTTAGATGGGAAGCCGGAAGGAAAAAGGCCTTTGAGGAGGTCGAGACGTAGATAGGAAGATAATATTAAAATGGATTTGAGGGATGTGGGATATGATAGAAGAGAGTGGATTAATCTTGCTGAGGATAGGGACGAATGGCGGGCTTATGTGAGGGCGCAATGAACCTTCTGGTTCCTTAAAAGCTAGTAAGTAAATAAGTAAGTAAGCATTATTATTATTATTAAATAAATAACTAGTAAATAACTGATAATAGTTATCAAAAGATTACAAAAAAATAAAATGGAGATATAGCGTAGTCTAATAATTATTTTATCCTTCAAATGAAGATGTAGGCCTATATATTCAGGCACGTATGTAAGAATTATGGTAACACTTGCTGATAAATAATAATAATAATAATAATAATAATAATAATAATAATAATAATAATAATAATAATAATAATACCTCTTATGCCTGTGTACTCAGCGTAATGCCTTGTAATGTCGCTTCTATATACTACTACTAATTGAACCGTTGAGAAAACAACATTCTCTCCCACAGAACAGCGAATAAATTCCTCTTCCCATTCTGTACGAAACCTTCTGTTCCTGCTCGTAGAGACAGAGAGTTTGTAGAGCGACATGGTACCGACACTGCTTACCTTCAGTACTTGACCGTACAAGAAACTCCCCTTACCAGTATGAATGTCTTTGATTACACGATGTAATCACGATACCCAGCTTGGTTACCGCTGGTCTAAAGGAACATTACACTCTTTTTATTGCAGTGTGTTGAGATAAGTACAAAACGTGAATCTCTGTTGAAAACTCATTTTGTTTCCTTCCTTCCTCCGTACAATAGCACGGTCAAAGTACAGCCTACAATATTAATTATTTCCATCCAATTAAATGTTTGGTACCACAATAACACTGAATTGCTACTAGCTGCATTTGTAATTAAGATTGCTATCATGGCTTAAATTGGAGTCTAAGACGAAGATGTCTCGCATTCAGGTAAATTCACTAATAGTTGAGGGAAGTTTATCGCCCGGGAGCCAGGATATCTTCCAGCACACAAGAACGTTGTGGCAACAGCACTAAGGAGCTTAGAATTGAAGACTTTTCGACAGTTCGATAAATCACAGCATACGAGTGTTGTTTGTAACAGTATGCGACAGAGACCAACGTGAAATTAAATCTTAGAACGGTAACATTGTTTTTGTAATGCATAGGAGCATTCGTAAAAACGTAATTTTAAGAAGAACATAATATGCATTTCAATTTGCTGCTCATATGCTAGGGATAATTTAGGACTTGAAACGAACTACAAGAGTTTATAAAGATAGCATTTTTCTCGAGAAAGGATAATTTTTCTGATCTGTCTGTTTAGGAAATATTAATAACAGCAATTGAACCTATGTAAAAAAAAAAACAAAAAAAAAACTACTTTTATAACTATTATTTTATTTAAAAAATTTACAGCCTTGTCTATATTACTTTTGGAAAGTAATAAATAATCCGTGGCGCTACAGCCCACGAAGGGCCAATACCGACCAGCCGGCTGCTGAGCTCACGGCCACATGCCGAAGCAAGGGTGGATGATCATCCAACCAGAATGGAGGTATCGTGTGGTTAGCACGATGAGCTCCCCAGCCGTTGTAGCTGGTTTGCGTAATCCGATTTCGCTACCTATCGTAGCTCTCCAAGTGCATCACGATGCTGGGTGGGTACCGGTCCCATACAATGGCCGATATTTCATGAGAAAATTTCTTCTCCCATGAGGACTCGAACCAGCGCGCATTCCGTAACGCGAGCCCTAGGCAGGATGCCTTAGACCACGACGCCACGGCGCGGGACTTTGAGAAGTAATACCAAGCTATAAATAACAATAATAATTTTGAGAAGTAATAACAAGCTATAAATAATAACAATAATAATAATAATAATAATAATAATAATAATAATAATAATAATAATAATAATAATAATAATAATAATATGGTTGTGAAACTTGGACTCTCACATTTAGAGAGGAACAGAGATTGAGGGTGTTCGAGAATAAGGTGCTTAGGAAAATATTTGGGTCTAAAGGGATGAAATTACAGGAGAATAGAGAAAGTTACACAAAGCATAACTGCAAGCATTGTATTCTTCAAATAACATAATTAGCAACATTAAATCCAGAGTTTGAGATGGGCAGGGCATGTAGCACGTATGAGTGAATCCAGAAATGTATATAAAGTGTGAGACGTAGACAGGAGGTTTACTACTGAAATGGATTTGAGGGAGGTACGATATGATGGTGGGGACTGGATTAATCTTGCTAAGGATAGAGACAGATGGCGGGCTTATATGAGGGCGACAATAAACCTCCGGGTTCCTTGAAAGCCATTTTTAAATAAGTAATAATAATAATAATAATAATAATAATAATAATAATAATAAGTTAATAATGATCAGAGACCGGAACTTTGCCAGAATGCCTTTTTAAATGTGTTAAATCTATCTTCATTTTGAAAGTAAATCTGTACGAATTATACCTTTGTGATTGAAACGTCACAGTTTTACGTTGCCCTTTTCTGCCTTTTTAAATATAAATGCCTAATTTACAAAATAAATGTTTTTTGCTTATATTTATTTATTTATCTATCTATCTATCTATCTATCTATCTATCTATCTATCTATCTATCTATCTATCTATCTATCTATCTATCTATCTATCTATCTATCTATCTATCTATCTATCTATCTATCTATCTATCTATCTATCTATCTATCTATCTATCTATCTATCTATCTATCTATCTATCTATCTATCTATCTATCTATCTATCTATCTATCTATTATTAATTTATTATTAAAATTGCCTACAGGTATATTTTAATCTATTTCTATAACCGCTACAATGAAAGTGACTTCACCGAATGTATATTATTGTCTTTCAGTCAGTTCATATTCTCTTTGCAACAATGAGTGCTGCCGTGCAAAAATGTATAACAGTAAGCGTTTTAATTATCGCTTGTGTTTATTTGACAAGGCAACAATGATTGCGGGTCTATAGTTATTGTTAACGGTTATTTTTCTTTCAGTTTTCATTGCGACGTTATTGTAGCTAGTTAAATATTTCATATCGCAACATATCAGTGCAACCAAACACAAAAATGCACTTTCCAAGGCTACTGGGAAAAAGATTTCTTTGCTTGCAAATTACTCTTCACGCCCAACTACTCTTCAAGGAACGACCACTCATAGCCTATAAATTGAGGGAAAGAAGACAGAGGACGGACACTGGAAAGTTTTCTTTTCTCAATCGTACTATCAGGGACTGGAATGCTTTACCTGCAGACTTACTAAAGGCTTTACCAACAACCAAAAACGTATTTAAAAATAGGCTTAAGGACTTTACTAATAGACGGTAATTTAATTATATACAGTATGTAAAGAGTGTAAATGATATTTTGTTATTGAAGTGTTGTATCAGTGAAGAATTATGTTGTGTCAGTGAAGTGTGTTGTGTCAGTGAAGTGTGTTGTGTAAGTGAAACGTGTTCCTGTCAGTGAAGCTTTATAGTTTATAGTGGCAGTGCAAAGTATTTGAACAGTGAAATGTTTTTGAAGTGTTAGTGAAATCAGGATAGAATCAGTGAAATGTGTCGTAATTCCAGTGCAGTGAGTGAGTTGACAGCGAAATGAGTGTAATGTGGAAAGGTACTTGTGCAGATATGAACATATCATACTCGTGGGTTTTAGTTCGAATTTAGGTTTAAGATACAAATTAGATTTATTTTAAATGTTATTTTAAGTGATCGTGCTTCATTTAATTTAGGATATTCCCTATTATTAATATAAATTATTGTTAGTATTAATTATTGGTATTATTATTAACTGTATTTTTAATGAATAAGTTTATTATTGTCATTATTGAGTGTAATTAGTTACCATTGTCACCGGGTATATACCCATTGCAGTGTGAATAAATACACACATATTTAATTTCAACATCGAGTCGAAAATCTTAATTTGGATTCGAATTATGAAAAGCATTTTTTTGCTGTCGAAATCCCTTTGTGGAAAGTGCAAGGTTTCTGTAATTGTCTTTTATTGCGTATTTTAGCTATTAATAATGCCTTTTTGGCTGCCTATTTTAGCTATTTATGATGCCTTTTTGCCTGCCTATTTTAATGATTCATAATGCCTAACTTCCGGTCTCTGATAATGATAATAAATATTTCATGTCTTCATTGTTAGAGCCAGAAAATTCAGTAACAATGTTTCTAAGCATACTGTACATTATATTACCACAGATGTGAGCCAAGTGAAAGTCTCTCTTAAAACAAATAGAGTTGAAAGATAAAGTTCTTACGACCTAATATACACCATCCTTCACCATTATGAAATACAAGTTTCCGATTGTACGAGAGTTAGAACTGTATATAAGCGCTACGATAAAGGCAGGCTTCAAGCAAATAGAAAACAATTACTAGAACGACTAACACAGTGAAAATAAACGAGACGCCATTTTCGTGTCAGCACGCTCCCCTCCCACGACGGAATATAAGAGAAAGTCGGTTTAGCAAGAAGCCAAGTCTGTGAATACGAGTATGTGCGGCGAAGTTGTAAAATGATCTTATGGAACGACTAGTGCACAAAGTTTTCATGTGTTATAGTAAGAACTAGGATTTTAATACTTCTATCACAACTTCTCCAAACAAGAGTTAGACTCGTTCCCCTCACAAGCGAGATCATCCTTCCATCTTGCTTTAGGTGTGCCAATATATCTGGTTTCTTGAGGTCAATAATCCAGTAAAACAAACTAGAAACTTTATTTTTAGCTTTTAAACATGTAATAATAATAATAATAATAATAATAATAATAATAATAATAATAATAATAATAATAATAATAATAATAATAACAACAACAACAATAATAAATTTATTTATACTGGAAGAGTTAAGTCCTTGAGGCCTTCTTTTACACTCTATCGAGCCACGAAATATACGAGCAGTGAAAATTTAAGAAAAAGTTAAAGAACAGAATATTAACATATTACAAAAATATTCTTAGTCCATTAAATTAACTACAAAAACGAATAATTAAAATTTGTTTGAAGAAACGTTTTGATTATCCAACTAAATTAATTTATTCTGAATTTAATATATTTAATATTGAACAAATTTATAAATATATTCTGTTAAAATTTTATCATAAAAATCGTAATAAGTTTATATTACAGGCACATAATCATGACACAAGACGAAATAATAATTCAACATTAGTAGCACCTAAATGTTTCACATCTGCTGGTCTAAAGCACAGTACTAATTTTGGCCCTCGGTTGTATAATTATTTAGATAAATTACACCCAGAAATTCTAACCTGTAACCCACTAACATATAACAAGAAAATTCGAAACGTGTTAATGTCTTCAATTTGATTAAATAAATTTATAGTCTATGTGTATGAATTCTATAATTTGGAATATATATATATATATATATATATATATATTTTTTTTTTTTTTTTGATAAATTGTCCTGCTTTATTCAAGTACGATATTATTCTTCTCTATGATAATAATATATAATTTCATTGCCGCTGTAATTTTAATTTTAGTTCCTATTTTATTTTATTTGCTATATTCCTTTTATATAATTTCACTGTAGCTGTAATTTTAATTTTAGTTCCTATTTGCGCGAATCTTTTTGTGATGGTTCCTCTAGCCCCAATCAGTAATCTAATACCTTCGATCGACGTTAGATGATATTTTTCCTTATAATATGGTATAGTGGGGTCGTATATGTAGCATTTTTCCTGATGTACCTCAGTAGGTTGATTTTCGTACGTTTCCATCCTTACAGTTGGATCAATTATGAATCCGCTTGTTGATCTTGTCGGGATAGCGATGATGTCAACGCGCCTTGTAGATCCATTTGTGGACAAACCATGGACCTCCTCCTCTACTTGGTAGTTTTTTCCTGATAGGGCCGATGCTAGGAGGGATCGAATCATGTGGTGACGACTATTCCTCAGTAGTTCTCTATGAGAACAGGCTCCCAGAATGTGAGCAAGTGTTTCTTTCTCACTCCGACAATGTCGGCAGTGGGTTCCATTCTGAGACCTACCTGGTAGAGCACGTACTGGACATACATTGGCAGTCATCTTAATAGCGCCCTTCCATTCGCTGCTGGTCAATCCATTCGGTTTAGATAGCCATTTATTACCAGGCGTGTATTCTTTATATAGAATGACTCCCTTTCCTTTCTGAGGCAACGTACACCAGGAATCAAATTCTTTGTCTCGTAGAAGTTTTCGTAAAGATGGTACGTTTATCTGATCAGAGGAGTCAATATTTGCCAATCCAAGTTTATCCAGACTTGCTTGTATTTCATTCGTCAAATCACGTGTTTTTGAAACACATATGTTGTTTGTCTTTGCAAGCAATTTGCAAGCGTTGATAAACTGTAGAGTTGAAAAACAGACGTGGGATCGGCGTGACGCTGGTCTTCCATCTCAGAAAAAAATGATATGTTAATGACTAGACTTCGTTGAATTGCCACACGCAGCATGCAATCAGGTTGCCGATATACGGTAGTATAGAGGAGATGTGCGACCACCCGGTCTCGTAGTATAAGCAGTTCATGTTAAGAGATGTGACCGGTCCAAATAGACAGAGCAGCTACAGCTAATGTATACCTATGTAAGTACTTGTTTTTGCATTACTGTGGTTGGAATAGTCAAAGCTTAACATTTGTTCAGTGTAGACAAGAATTCAATCAAGCATACTATAATGAGAGTGTTGCTGTTCCAAACAATTGCTCTTGGAATACCCTTACCCCCGCAGCCAGTCTTGACCCGTTGGGGAAAGTGGTTGGATGCTGTTAATTATTATGCAGAACATTACGGCAAAATAATGGAGGTAATTGATGCATTGGATAACACAGACAGTTCCGCTGTTGCAGCTGTAAAATCATTGCCTTCTGAACAGCTATTGGAAGATATTCTGTTCATTGATTCTGATTTTAAAATCGTGTCCAAAAGCATCATCCTGTTAGAATCGTCTAAACTACAACTCTCAGAAGCCCTTAATATAGTGGATAAAATATCACAAACAGTTATCCAAAATAACAATTCACTAATTTCAGAAAAAGTGGAATGTAAGTTAAACATTATTGCTACAAATTCTGTCTATTCACAATTTCGTATTATAAATTATGTACTATCAGGTCACGACAAGACGTCTGACGTTGGTGTACTAAAAAGTAGTGACTTCTCGTTCTTCAAATATGCACCTATTACATCGTGTGATGTCGAATGTACATTTTTCCAATATAAAAACTGTTTAAGTGACCATCGGAGGAGGTTCACTTTGCAGTCGCTCAAAATGTACGTAACTCTTTACTGCAATGCACATATCCAAGGATGATGCAAGTATATTACATTAATTTTAAGAGTTAATATATCTCACTACAAAATAACTGTGTATTTACATGTTTAGACAGATTTTACTTCAATGATCATTCATTATATTTCTTGAATGCAGGATACAGGTTTTATTGTAACCGCAGTATACTGCTCAGTGTTTACATCAAAGGCATATTCCATCCGTTGCACGTCCCCTTCTCATACAGTCTATACGTAGTGCGTAGTAAACCTTACGATTCTCGTGGCAATTCCACGAAGTCTATTAATGACAAATATACATGCTGTCGATGGTATTACCACTCACAACAATGGCTCCATGCGGAGTCTTAACTGCCATGTACCCCATGACATGCACTTTGCATAATAAGAAAGTAGAAACAAGAAAGAAAAGGTTTAGAGCCAATCTGTGGCACAGGCAACAGAGCGTCATTCTGTGCGTGGTCGCGGACTGCAGAGACAACACCGCAGCGGCTCATCCTGATGGACAGCTGGACGGAAACAACAGAATTCACTTACGCTCAGGCCTGTGCCATGCGAATACAGAATAACTGACTGTTGCAGAGCGCTTGCTTCTGACTTCTCACCAAGCTGGGGCGGGTGGGGACGAAGTGTTTTATTTATAAGACCCACCAACAGTTCAAGCTCCCACAGATGATGATTACATTAGAGATATCTATTTATTCTACGCAGAACAGATACCCAACGGCCGACAGGGCTGTCGGTAGAGCGAGATTTTAGGCTCCGAGAGAGTCCAGCTTCCAACTCATGGATAGAAGGGATGTTTGATAATGCTACAACTTCCAGAACAGAACGGCTACATGTCCACTCGGATTCAAACAAAATTGAGCATCGAATATTCCACGGGGGTTTCAATTAAACGGTGTCTGGTGCTAAACACATCATCTCCCTGTAGAACTAAGATTAAGAAATAGGCCTAATAGGACCCATCAGCGTAGCTCAGGCTGTAGACGCGTTTGCCTGCTATCCGGTGATGCGCCTGAGTTTGATTCCCCATTTAGCTGATAATCTGGTTGCGTTTATCAATTATAAAACAAATGTCAGATAGTCCCATGGCGAATACTCTGCGTCATTCGACATCTCCCCATAACAAATTCTACCGACAATAAATCTGTGGCCGGGAGGAAAAAGGTCTTAAGTCAATTATTTTGTGAAAATGAGATTTTTATAATATAAAAAGGATTAAAGTATTAGAATAAATATTATCAAGTCCTTTATTCGATTCAATACTTAGATATTAGGTAACGCTCTATAAATCCAGTCAGGAGTCTTATTTGACTTTAACCGTGTTACCAGATTGTAGAGAATTGTTTCCGCTTTCAGAATATATAAAATTCTCATTTTCACAAAAAATTGACTTAAGACCTTTTTCCTCCCGGCCACAGAAATAATCTAGTAGTTTATACAACACTGTTACAACCGAATTAACCCCCCTGATATCAAGATTTTTCACAACTTACTGTTACCTATATATACCGACCTTTGTTAAGCATTTGAAATATAAACAATTTTATGTGTTATTGACTACGGACTTACAAAAAAATGTAAAAATATAAAATATTCATCATAATTTTAAGAATACAGAGTGATTAAAAAATCCTGTTCCATTTTGCTGAAAACATATAACAAAAATAATTAACTTCAGATTTGTTACAGTTAAGCGACAGATTGAATTTTATGTTCTGGAATTTTCACGAGACAGACTACCAAGCGGGTAACAAGATCACCCCAGTAGAATAATGTGAATTACAACTTAAACTACAATAATTATTTATGATATTCTTATTTCAATTTGTTACTGGACATTATAACGGACAAATATATGAAATTTCAAAAACAAATATGGAAGAAAATGGAAATAATATTGGAAAATCATCAGTGGGGTAATCCTATTACCCCTCTTGGCAGCGGGAGGGTTAAAAAAGAAGGGATAGAGCCTTTACTTTCATGTTTCCTGTTCACCTCAATATAGTAAAGTAAGACACTTTAAATTCTCAGTGATATCCAATAGGCTAGTTCTTTCATCAAAGAGAAACGACGTTCGATTTTGACCTAGGTCCTACGAGATTTGTGCTGACAGACTAGCAATGAAACAGCTTCTCACAGAACACTTTAGTTTTCATTGCAATTTTTATACAATCATTACTCCTGAACACTAAAATACTACCCAATCGTCTCTGAACAGAATTCAAAACCAAAATTTGAAAAGAGAAATACAGTACCGTATTATAGATATCCATCAGAACGGTTATATAGTGCTGTTGATACTGTAAAGTTATAGCTTAAAAGCCAACGATGAGAGTTCATGAATAAACTTCCATCCATCCTCTCCTGTGGTTTCATAACTGCTCATGTACGATCTACATTGAAGAATCCTCCATCCACTATCTCATGATAATCATATGACCCTTTAAAAATTCATACTGCAGTAGCCATAAGACGATGCATGAAAGATTGTTCATTAGAGTGTGTATTATTCTTCAGTCAGTGAGTTCTGACATCACCAAAACCTGCATGAAGGACTGTGAATCACTCTTTAGTGAGTTCTGAGGCAACCATAAGTTGCATGAAGAATGTTTACTATAACGTAAATTAGTGAATCCTGAGACCAACATATGATGCAAGAAGGAATGTGAACCACACTATAGTGAGTTCTTTCTTTTTAGTGGCTTATTTTATGACGCTGTATCATCATCATCTCAGGTTATTTAGCGTCTGAATGAAATGAAGGTGATAATGCCGGTGAAATGAGTCCAGAGTCCAGCATCGATAGTTACCCAGTATTTCCTCATATTGGGTTGAGGGAAAACTCCGGAAAAAACCTCAACCAGGTAACTTGCCCCAATCGGGATTCGAACCAGAGCCATCTGTTTCGTGGTCAGGCGCGCTAACCGTTACTCCACAGGTGTGGACTAGTGAGTTCTGAGACCCTAAGTTGCATGAAAAATAGTTTGCTATAGTGTGAATTACACTTTACTAATGATTCTTGAGACCAACATAACATGCATGAAAGAATGTTCACTACTACAGTATGAACCACATTTCAGTGAGTTCTTAGACCACGACAACATGCATAAAGGATTGTTTACTGTAGTATGAATAACACTTCAGTGAATTCTGAGACAACCCTAAGTTGCATTAAGAATTGTTTACTACAGCGTGAATTACACTTTAGTGAATCCTGAAAACAACACAAGATGCAAGAAGTAATGTTTACTAAAGTGTAAATCACATTTCAGTGAGTTCTGAGACCACGACAAAGTACATGAAGAATTATTTATTATAGTATGAACAACACTTCAGTGAGTTCTGAGACAACCGTAAGTTGCATGAAGAATTGTTTACTATAGTGTGAATTACACGTCAGTGAATACTGAGATCCATATAAGATGCGCGAAGGAATGTTTACTAAAGTGTAAATTACATTTCAGTGAGATCTGAGACCACTATAACATGCATGGAGGACTTTTTACTACAGTGTGAATCACACTTCAGCGAGTTTTGAGACAACCATAAGTTGCGTGAAAAAGTGTTTAACTAAAGTGTGAATTGCACTTTAGTGAATCCTGAGACCAACATAAGACGCAAAAAAGGAACGTTTACTAAGTGTGAATCACATTTCAGCGAGTTCTGAGACCACAGTAAGTTGCATGAAGAATTGCTTACTATAGTATGAATTACACTTTAGTGATTCGCAAGACTAACATAAGATGCAATAAGGAATATTTCGTCGCTGTTCCTGCAATAACTCTTATATGACATATTTACCGATTTAAAGATTTTTGCTCTATTAAATAACTTAAATAATGATGCAGAAAATAATAAAATCTCCTATATGTAATTATATTTGTTTAGAAAATGTAAGAATTCACAGTCTCCTATGTACGGCTGCCATAGGATGAATAAATGTGTTTTTTCTTCCTACTGAAAAATTGTATATTTTGCACATAGGAGTTATTGCAGGAACAACGATGATTTACTAAAGTGTGAGTCACATTTCAGTGAGTTCTGAAACCACCATAAGTTGCATGAAGGTAACACATTTCAGTGAGTTCTGAGACAACAGTAAGTTGCATCAAGAATTGCTTACTATAGTATGAATTACACTTCAGTGATTCGTAAGACCAACATAAGATGCAATAAGGAATATTTAATAAAGTGTGAGTCACATTTCAGTGAGTTCTAACACCACCGTAAGTTGCATCAAGGTAACACATTTCAATGAGTTCTGAGACAACAGTAAGTTGCATGAAGACTTGCTCACTATAGTATGAATTACACTTTAGTGATTCCTAAGACCAACATAAGATGCGATAAGGAATTTTTACTAAAGTGTGAGTCACATTTCAGTGAGTTCTGAGATCACCATAAGTTGCATCAAGGTAACACATTTTAGTGAGTTTTCATACAACAATAAGTTGCATGAAGAATTGCTTACTATAGTGTGAATTGCAGTTCAGTGATTTTTGAGATCAACATAATCTGCAGGAAGCATTATTTACTATAGTGTGAACCACTTTTTAAAGAGTTCTGATATCACAATATTATGCATGAAAGACTGTTTAATAAAGAGTACATCACACTCTAGTGAGTTATGACACTACAATAAGGTACATGGAGGATTGTTTACTGTAGTGTGAATCATATTTTAGCGAGTTTCGAGACCACCGCAAGTTCCATGAAGAATTGTTTACTGTAGTGTGAATTGCACTTTAGAGAGTTCTGGATCACAATATTATGCATGAAGAACTGTGTAATAAAGGGTAAATCATACTTTAGCGAGTTCTGACACAACAATAAGATACAGAGAGGATTACTAACTAGTCTACAGTGTGAATCAGACTTTAGTGAGTTCTGAGACCACCATATTATATGAAAGACGGTTTCCTATAGTGTTAATCACACTTTTATTAGTTCTGAGAGTACCATAGGACGATGTACGTAAGGAGGATTGTTTACTGCAGGTTGAAACGTACTTTACTGAGTTCTGAGATCACCATCAAGAATTGTTTACTGCCGTGTGCACTATAATTAATCGAGAGGCCACAACTCAACGATCAATGAAGGAGTGTTTACTGTAGCGTGTATGATATTTTAGCGAGTTGCGACGCCAACATAAGAAGATGTATGGACCATTGTTAACTACAGTATGAATCCTACTCTACTAAGTTCTGAAACGCAATAAAACGATACACAAAGGACTGTTTGTTATAATGTGAAACACAAATCATTCTGTTGTAAGACGATTCATGAAAATTTGGTTACCACAGTGTGAATCATAGCTACTTTATCAAGTTGTGAGGTCCCACAAGACGATGGGCAAATGATTGAGGATTGTTTACTGCGGTGTGAATCATGCTTTAGCGAGTTGTGAGACTATTTCAGACTGGACTTTTGTTCGCGTCCAGCGCGAGCGTTCTCGATGCAATCACAGTAATCAAACCGCTGGTGGGTTTACGATCTACCAACTAACGATTGCTGCTCAGGAAATACAATCTCCCCGCCCGCGTTTGTGCGATGCAAGCGCCGCCGACAAACACTACGGAGAGAATTTTCATTACACCGACGTGTTGCCGTCCCCTCTCTTTTGTTTGCGCGGAAGAGGATACAACTCGCGAGAATAAATGTCCCAGCTATGAAAACTTGGGATTCATTTTTAGTGCCAACTTGATTTGGATGCATTCAGACGGAAGTGGATAGCCGCAAGGTGACGTGTTAGCTTCATATATCAGAGGACTTTGATTTGATATCCAAAACTGGATATTCAAGTACAATTTTTCCTGGTTTTCCCCAATATCTCCCAAATTATGCTCTGCATTTTTTCAATGACACTCTATTCTGAAAAAAAAAACTACATCTCAACTGGTAGTTTCCTGCTGAAAATCTGCAGGGTTCCGGTTCAACTTCATCTGGAAAGTGCGGATTAATTTTCCTCTCTTAAGTTGGACAGCGATCATGATTTTAAAAAATCAAATGTAGGAAACAGAAAACGGATGTAGGTAAATTCTCATTTTTAAATATGACTATAAATGATTGAAATGACCTATCTGCAGCGGTCTTTGAGGGCTGTCCTTCCTTAAGGAGATTCAAGAATAACTTAAAAAGTTGCGTATAAAGTGTAAATTAAAATTAAGGTGACATTTAACATTTAATTTTTTAAGGTGACATGTATTTATTTAGCCTGACGAGTTACTCCCTTGGTTTGAATTGTAAATGATTTAGAAACAGCGTGTAAGAGGGTCTTAGACTAGAAATGTTTAGTTTAAATGTAGTTCTGTTTATAAGTATGCATAAGGGTGTAATTATGTGTCTTACTTGAGCTGTTGCATCAGTGAAGCGTGGTGAGTCAGTGAAGTTATGGTTTTACAGTGCAGTGAATAGTTCCGATCAGTGATAATTTGTAGTCTCAATGAAATGTGTTCTAAAGTTTCAGTGAAATGTGTCATAGTGCCACCACAGTGAGTGAGATGAGAGTAAAGTGAAAGATTATTATCAGTATCAATGTGAAACTTATGTAGGACCTATACACAATTCTGTAGATTGTAATGTAAAATTAGGTTCACTTATTAATTAGGTTATTTTATGTATTATTATTCATTGTAATTATTGTGTATACTGTATTTGTATTGTGTATGTATTCTGTATATAATTGTATTGTATATTGTATAATAATATTGTATATTGTAATTTTATTGTATATTGTTTATATTGTGTATACCACTGCCACACTTGCAGTGTAAATAAATACATACAAGTTAATGTACTAGATGTACTTCTTATTTAGTCCGAAACTGAGTATTCAAGTGCAATCTTTTCTGATTTTCCTCAATATCTCCCAAATTATTCTCTACATTTTTCAATGACACTTCATTCTGTGAAATAAAAAGAAAACTAGACCTCAAATGAGAACCTAACATTCTAAATGTGCTAGGTGCCAAAAATAACTTTGAGATATTCATGAAAAACACACTGCGAAATGCATGTTGAGATACCTACAACACCGTCTTTTGGCGCACGAATGATCACTTACAGTTGAGCTACGACAAAGACAATTTAGTATGATATTCTCATATAAAATGTTAAATGTTATGTTTAATTTAACGACGCTCGCAACTGCAGAGGTTATATGAGTGTCGCCGGATGTGCCGGAATTTTGTCCCGCAGGAGTTCTTTTACATGCCAGTAAGTCTACTGACACGAGCCTGTCGCATTTAAGCACACTTAAATGCCATCGACCTGGCCCGGGATCGAACCCGCAACCTTGGGCATAGAAGGCCAGCGCTAAACCAATTCGCCAACCAGGTCGACTACTACTCAAATAAATGTTCTTTCCTTAGATTGAATATAATTAAATTTGAAAAATTAACACTTAGCACATTTAGACTGTTAGGTTTTCAATTGCTAGTTTCCTGCTGACAATCTGCATATTTCAGGCTTAACTTCATCTGGAAAGCGCTGATTAATTACTCTCTTTTAAGATAATGTACTAGGTGTACTTATTTTGTCTAGAGATATTTTAAGTGGTGACCTTGAATCTTGTTGTCAACGCAAATAAGGGACTACGCTATGATAAAGTCGTAGTATTACTTCGCAATATCAATGAATGTTTTTAGTTTCAGTCAATGACTTATCACATAATATTCAAGGAATAATAAGCGTTTTTTTATAAGTAAGTGAAGGCTCGTAATATTTCAAAACATTTTAAATAATTTATTCTTTTATTTTTAACCTAATTTTAGGATTCATCTCTAATATTGATTAATATCTATTACTTATAACGGAGGTCAATATATTAGAAATTGTATGTATCTGATGTTGCAAGCGCGACGAACGTTTATACGAATTAGGCCTATAAAATATGTAATATAAAAGGATTTATTGCTTGAATACTGTATGATAAGTCATTAACTGAAACTAAAAGCATTCACTGATATTATCCAGAGACTTATCTGAAACATTTTCAAAATGAATAAATTGTAAAATTACTTCGCAAGTTTCACAAATATGAAACCAGAGCAGGAAAATTATTCGAGCTTTAAAATTTTAAGTCAGTGTCAAAATTGAGCTTCTAGTTTAGATATTTATTTATTCTAGTAGAGTTAAGGCCATGAGACCTTCTCTTCCATACTACCAGAAGTGAAACATACATTGAAGCAATAGGAATAGCAAAAGTAGTAAAATTAATACGTAGCTAACAGAAAAATAGTGATAAAGGGTAAGTTTTTTTGTTACAAAACATTTTAATTAAGTTTACATTACAATCAATTATCAATTTTAGCGCCAAATAAAAAATATTTTGAAAACATAAACAGAGATTAATAAATCGTACTACTTAGCTATATCTGCACCAAAACGGGTGTTTTTTTTTAATGTTAGTTCTAAATAGGCCTTACTTACTTATGGCTTTTAAGGACTCCGGAAGTTCATTGCCGCCCTCACATAATCCCGCCATCGGTCCCTATCCTGTGCACGATTAATCTAGTTTCTATCATCATATCTCATCTCCCTCAAATCCATTTTAATATTATCATCCCACCTACGTCTCGGCCTCCCCAAAGGTTATTTTTCCTGCGGCCTCCCAACTAACACTCTATATGAATTTCTGGATTCGCCCTTACGTGCTACATACCCTGCCCATATAAAACATCTGGATTTAATGTTCCTAATTAAGTCAGGTGAAGAATAAAATGCGTGCAGTTCTGAGTTGTGTAACTTTCTCCATTCTTCATCCCTCTTAACCACAAATATTTTCCTAAGAATCTTATTCTCGAACACCCTTAATCTCTCAAAGTGAGAGTCCAAGTTCCACAACCATACAGAATAATTGGTAATATAACTGTTTTATAAATTCGAACTTTCAGACTTTTTAACAGCAGACTAGATGACAAAAGCTTCTCAACCGAATAATAACAGGCCTTTCCCATATTTATTCTGTTTAATTTTCTCCCGAGTGTCATTTATATTTGTGGCCTAATAAAATTATTATTTAATAATAATAATAATAATAATAATAATAATAATAATAATAATAATAATAATAATAACTCTGCCAAGTTCTTTGATTCAAATGACACGTAAACACTACAATTCTTTCATGATGCATTCTCTGTTATGGTCGCAAGCATATTTTCTTTCCCTTCTCTATTTAACACAACTGATATTGGCACAATCAGCAGAAACCAGTTGATAAGCGATGTGAATTCTTTCTGTTCGAATGAATTCACGGTATATGAATGGCTTTAATCATCAATGAAAGCAATCCACGTATTTCCACCTCCACACACTGATCAGAATAACAGCGTCTCCATTTTAAGATTGATATCATTATTCATCTGTGACACTATGTCTAACCAGGTAGAAGGTTTCCTTAGAGGGAGACAAAGACAGGCAATGACACAAAAGCAAGAAGAGGTAGAAGTGACGATCTCGTCTTCGTCTTCTCCTCCAAAAATCACCATCATCATTATCATCATCCTCATCATCATAACTTAGGGCAGTGATGTCAAAGCAAGCGCATTTTTCTCACCTTGATGGCGTGCGCAGGCATCAAGCGATAGGTATGGAAGGAGGAAGGAACATCTCTTCAGAATGTCCCCTGAGCGTTTGCCCTTGCAGGCATTTAAATATATTTCATTCTGTAGAAAGGATTTTGGACGGCCGAGGAAACGATAGAGACAGTAAAACATAAACATTTTACTCTGACTTGAGAACGGGCTGTGATTCAGCAGGAGAAGAAGAAGGCGCTAAAAGATGAATATGTATATCAAACGAGGCATGGCAAGTGATCTTGGCTAAAGAAATTCCCTGTAAACTTAGTAATAATAATGATGTTCCTTCGGACAAAGAATGAGTCACTACAGTATTAACCCATTCAAGAATTATCTACATCTTGGGCGGTCTATGTCCCAATTAAAAATCAAACAAAGAAAATGATGAAAATTATGATAAAAATATGCTTGCATAGGGAGAAATTCACAGGGAACTTTTTCCTTATATGTTTTGCCAATTACTGTTTGATATCACTTCATGCCTGCAATATTTTGAAGGGTTCAGAGCCACAGTGGGCCAAGCGCCAATTATTAAAAACGGAGAAAGCAGGGTTAAAGTTAAGTGAATACCATAGTTTAATGAAGATTGACATATCATTTAGTTTTAATGTGTACGTATACTTTATATTATTTGCTATATGTTTCCACTGAATTATGGTAATAACTTCATTTTAAGCCTTGTTTTCTACGGTTTTAGTAAATGGCGCTTGGCCCACTATAGTTCTCAACCCTTCATTTCTTACTTCCTCTCATTATTGTATATCAATACTTTGCAATAATAATAATAATAATAATAATAATAATAATAATAATAATAATAATAATAATCCTAGCAATTTTATGGATAGCAATGGCCAAGGAAGTATTTTATAGAAAAACGATCATTTTCTGCAGACCTCTAGTAAAATAACTAAGAAAGAAACTAGTGAATTGCTTTGTATGGAGTGTGGCAGTGTGTGGGGGTAGGAAGTGAAGGGAAGAAGAGAATCAAACAGAGGCATTTGAAATGTGGCTATGAAGAAGAATGGAACGAGTGAAGTGGACAGACAGAATAAGAAATGAAGCTGTGTTGGAAAGAGTGGGTGAAGAAAGAATGACACTGAAACTGATCAGAAAGAGGAAAATGAATTGATTGGGTCACTGGCTGAGAAAAAAACCGCCTACTGAAGGATGCACTGGAAGGAATGGTGAACGGGAGGATAGTTCGGGGTAGAAGAAGATATCAGATGATAGACGACATTAAGATATATGGATCATATGAGGAAACAAAGAGAAAGGCAAAAAATAGAAAAGACTGTAGAAAGCTGGGTTTGCAGTGAAAGACCTATCCTTGGACAGAACACTGATTGAATTAAATTGTATGGAGTATTAATGTCTGTCATAAATTCTGCTTGTAATCGTTATAATATGAATGTATTTATCCAGCCCGTAAAGCTAGTAACTAACCACTTGACTAAAAATTCATCTAATTAAATTTATGCAAAATTTATAACACTATGACGTTTTCTGCAGACATCGTACGTTTGAGAGGATACAAATATTAATATCTCGATTCCAGTCCTACAGCTGGTGTCCGGATTCAGTACGGTGGGCTAATAAAGTGAATTGAAATTGGGTCACCCAACGATCAATCACTGTCCATAATACACTGTGGTTTATACCCTCCTTAATTCCACGTGATTTGAAAGCAAGAGACCGTGTAGGATCAGGGATATTCTTCATTCCACTCTCTAAATGAAATGGAAGCTATTACATTAAAATCCATAATTTTCTATAACTTTCTGTAACCATTTTCTCCTTAAGTGTTGATCAAATATGAATTCCCCGAGATCTCCTCGTACAAGTGGAGGTTGCATCATTAGTCTGTTTTTTTTTTTAAGAAAAGAATCACAAAATAGCGACCTATATAATAATAAATCTAGCTTCCCTTATGAAAAGGTTGCCAGATTTGACAAAGCGTATTACATATAATTTGAAAACACACCTAAAAGGTAAAATGATATACATTTGAAACGGTCAAGGAATCGAATATGCAAAATATCAGGAAAATTTACACCTAAGTAGCGTTTGTGCTCATTTACAGTTAAGAAAGGGGGGGGGGAATACCATCAGATAGGTTAGAATGATTTGAATGCCATATACCGCGAGAAAAATAATAGTACGGATTGATTGACATTGATATCTAAACCAATCAACAGCCATCGGTTAAGATAACTTGTTGAAATTTCCATTATCACTCCCATACAAATGATTTCTCAATATCTGAACCGATCCTTTGAGGGCACTAATGGCTATTTCCTTCACAGTGCTATGTGTTAGGCCCAGGTTTTTACATTTGTTGTCAAAGAAGGAGGGTATGGTACCTCGTGCTCCCACCATCAGACCAATCACATCAATGTGGGACAGGCTATATTTATCTTTATAGAACGGGATTGTTGGTTCATAGATCCGTTTCTTTTTACTGTCCACCTCATGCGGTTGATCTGCATGTGTCTCAAATCTGAGGGTGGGATCGAGAATGTATGCCGAGTTGTTCTTAATGGCAATGATATCAATTCGCCGAACACTTCCTTGTGTGGCTAGTTCCTGCACCTCTTGATGGATTGTAAACCCTACTTCCTTCAGTGCCTCGGCCAGCATAGAACGGACAGCATGGTCTTCTAAACAATAATTACTATATTGGCATGTTCACAACTTCATGACATCAGTTCCTTCAACACGATAACGTTATAAAATGTTATGTTTTATTTAACGACGCTCGCAACTGTAGAGGTTATATCAGCGTCGCCGGTGTGCCGGAATTTTGTCCCGCAGGAGTTCTTTTACATGCCAGTAAATCTACTGACATGAGCCTGTCGCATTTAAGCACACTTAAACGCCATCGACCTGGCCCAGGATTAACACGATAACAGCACGGTGTATAAAATGAGGTCGATAGAAGAATGATTAGTTGAAAGGAATGTTGAAGAAATATCCTTGGCCTGGACAGAGCGCTCAACACCATCGAACACATCTGGGTTGACCTGGAGCCGACTGCGAGCCAGAACGAATCGCCCGACCTCATTGTTCGATGTCTGAATTGCTCGCACGGGAGTACAGAACGCAGTTTTCATAGCAACCTACTAAAATACAGTTGAAAGCTTCCCAGTAAGTGCCTTGGCTTGTACAGTAGAAAGGCATGAGCAGTTTCGAAATTAATGTATTTCGTATTACACTATGGCTGTGGATGAGTGGGTGTTACCTTGCTGTCTCATCAAGTAGTAGTGTTCATGCCAGAGGCTAAACTGGCAAGAATGATTTATTAGAGGAGAAAAATTCGCTCCGGCGCCGGGGATCGAACCCGGGTTCTTGGTACTACGTACCAAGTACTCTAACCACTGAGCTACGCCGAAGTTCAATCCACAGTACCGGATCGAATCCTTCTTCTCTACTGTTTCTCCCTTTGTGGCCTGACTATAAGATCGACATATATGTTGACATAGGCTATATTAAGTCAACTTCCATTGTGTACAAGGAGCGCACTGAACTGAATGACTTGGTGGCCGGGATTCCACAGTAATAAGCATTGTTTTTCCCACTCCAAGTTCGACATATATTAAGTCAACTGACATTATACAAGAAGCGCACTCAACTGAGTGACTTGGTGGCCGGGATTTCACAGTAATATGCGTAGCTCAGTGGTTAGAGCACTTGGTAAGTAGAACCAAGGACCCGGGTTCGATCCCCGGCCCCGGAGCGAATTTTTCTCCTCTAATAATCACTGTTACCATAACAGATATATTCTGTAGGGCAAAAAATTAATCTTTACGTAAACTGGCAATCACAGTCATAGGTCTGGAGCTCGATTTATCACTATTAATTTATCGCATGGTCATTCTTTTGTTTAGTCAGTGTCGCCAACTGTTTCCACGTAAATCGATGAGCATGAATCCATTGTACTAAATAAAGTGAGAAATCATGTTTCCACATCTACGTCTTCATCTTCTAATTCCATGTCCATTGTATCTAAAGAAAATGACACTCCTTCATAACAATTGTTCATTTAATTACTGTATTAATCAGGTTATTTGTAATTATACTATAAAATATTTAAACTAAATTATGATTTCAGCAGATAATGAAAACGTATTTCTGTTATAATAAGAGAAAAGTGCAGTATATGTAACTGACATTTTTAAACCCGTATTTCGCTTTTCTCAATTGGCATTACTGAATAACATTCAATTTCTTTATTGCAGTAATCGTTATTCATCTGTTTCGACTTCACATAGTCTGAATAGGATAAGTATTCATAAATATACAATTATTAACATTTTGTGAGCGAATTTTAGATATATATTATTTACATTTTTATTTTATTAACGAAATAGTCCTAATAAATGACACTCGAGGTCTGAGGTTTCCCAAATAAATCTCAGACGTCTTGTGACATTACTATAGATCAGCGTTTCTCAAACTATGGTCCGCGGACCACCTGTGGTACTCGAGGTCTGTCCTTGTGGTCCTTCAAAAAAGACAGAAGAAAAAATAAAATTCAAACGAATTGCGTATCACACTATAGCTTAAAATCTCAGAGTTTGGAAATGACACATGGCAAACGAATTTCACTTTGTCTGCATTTTATGAAATTTATTACCCTACCCCTCTATCGACTTCCCGCTCTACTCTCAGCAACAAAAGAGGGATTTAAAGCACTATATACGTGGTGTTTCTCGACATCTTTTCCCTGCACATCTGGCGCCGCGCCTGTAACCCAGCCAGGGACCACCCGAATTCATAACAGAGGACCAAAGTACCGAACTTTAATTCAATTTTAAAATATAAATATAGGCCTATTGGTATTAAAATATGCTACGAAATGATAAATTTGCTTCCAAGGGAACAAGAGTAAGGTGGTCCGCGGAACTGTTCTGACTTTAAAAAGTGGTTCCCACTTCAAAAACGTTTGAGAAACGCTGCTATAGGTAAACTACGAACAGAAAAATCATAGTAATATTACGACGATCTAAACTGTTGTAAAATACATTAAACCTATAACCTCTTGTTACCACCAATAATTTGCGATTATTACATTTCGGAAAGAAAGAAAGAAAGAAAGAAAGAAAGAAAGAAAGAAAGAAAGAAAGAAAGAAAGAAAGAAAGAAAGAAAGAAAGAAAGAAAGAAGGATACAAAGAGAGGAATCACAGAGAAAAAGAAATGACGATGCCACGGATTTAAGGCTCATAATTTTATAAATCTCTCTACATTCGCATTCTCAATGGACATGGAAACATTTATTTAGTGGAAGGTTCCCCCCCTCCCACCCCGTAAATTGTACTCTCAATTTTAAAGAGTGAATTACAGAAATAAATACCTCATGTAACAGATACACATGTGATAGCACAAAAAGTACGAGAGGTGAAGAGAAAGAAGAGTTCTGAAACTATTTTATAAAATGCAGTACACATCCAAGCGGAAGAATCATTCTGACATTTTGACGTGGGTGGGTTTTTGGACGTGTGCCAGTCAGTCACCCATTCAGAGCAGTTTGTAAAGCAGGCGGTGGGGAAGAAGGAAAAAAAAAAAACGAAATCTAAATAGCATCTACAATATTCTCTCTGATATAGAAAAAAAACGAAATTTGTTTAGAAGATGAGTGTGTATGTGTTTTAACAGATGGGATAGCAAGATCTGAGAGCAAAAATATTTTAGCCTCGAGCCCCCATCGTATAGGGGATGCTCTGTCAATGTCATAGCTGCGAGCTGAGACTTGACTAGTAAATAATAGCACTTCATCTGTAACGGGAGGGATTTTTGAGCAACAGCAATGCCGTCTCGAAATAAACGGAAATTAATTCAACAAGTCTTGCTTATTCGGAATGCTAGTATACTTTCGTATATAGGATATTTAATGTTTTTACCACCCTTTTCGCTACCCTGAATCAATTTATCAGAACGATTGTCAGAGAATTTAGATGGCGGTACTGTACAAAACACTTATTACCTTACATATATATTCGCATAGACTGGCAGAGGAAAGGGCAAATTCTCTCACAATAGAAATCCGTTACTTGGAAGTGAAGACATATAATTTCATCTGGGCAACGCCTTCTAAAATGAAATGGCTTTTCTTTTCAGTGACGAAACAAAACTCATTCATTCGTGTTAGAGTTCTGCTTCATTGATTCAAATCTTTCTTCACAGATTCAGATATTAATCAGGAACAAAACTTTATGAACAATCGGCTTTGTAAGGCGTGATTAATGCAAACTTGACACAACAAAATGAAAGATAAAGTTTACGTAAATTCTTTTAATTAATAAATGCAGATATTTCTAAGGCCTGAGGAAGTTCATAACTAGTTACATAATGTGTTTATACTTGCTCTTTTTTATTTTAGTAGGTTATTTTACGACGCTTTATCAACATCTTAGGTTATTTAGCGTCTGAATGAGATGGTGATAATGCTGGTGAAATGAGTCCGAGGTCCAGCACCGAAAGTTACCCAGCATTTAGTCATATTGAGTTGAGGGAAAACCCCGGAAAAAATCTCAACCAGGTAACTTGCCCCGACCAGGAATCGAACCCGGGCTACCTGGTTTCGCGGCCAGACGCGCTGACCTACTAGCTCTTTGTGAACAATCCCGACATATAGGTCAATACTATATCATGAGATATTTTTATGTATTTAAAAATCGGAGAATATCCCAATTTTCATTTCATTCATAGTTTTCAAACCCAAGAGCAGGCCTTTCACTGCAAACCGAGCATTCTCGAATTACCACCTCTTAATCTCCGTATACGATCAATATTGTGAGTGGCGAAGCGTCAAGGTATGCAGAATAAGCTGAGCTTTCCCAAACATTTTCGAAGAAGGGACAAGATCAATTTAGAATTTAGTTAATTAAAAATAGGAGCGTTTCTGCTTTTCGTTTACCTTTTAGCGACGTAAAGCACGGCCAATATCACCATGCCTTGAGCCCAGCTTACCCAAAATTTTTGTCACTCTTCGCTGCTATGGTAATTTATCTTAGTGTTGTTTATCGTTTGATTTCTTCTGTCCCGAAACTTTTTAACTTTTCTCCCGTTCACCATTCCTTCCAGTGCATCCTTCAGTATGCAGTTTCTTCTCAGTCATTGATCCAGCCTATTTATTTTTCTCCTCCTGATCAGTTCCAGCATTATTCTCTTTTCACTCACTCTTCTTTCTAGATTTAAATTGCGGTTTATTTAACGACGCTCGCAACTGCAGAGGTTATATCAGCGTCGCTGGTGTGCCGGAATTTTTTCCCGCAGGAGTTATTTTACATACCTGTACCCAAAATTTTTGTCACTCTTCGCTATTAAAATAATTTATCTTAGTGTTGTTTATCGTTTGATTTCTTCTGTCCCGAAACTTTTTAACTTTTCTCCCGTTCACCATTCCTTCCAGTGCATCCTTCAGTATGCAGTTTCTTCTCCGTCATTGATCCAGCCTATTTATTTTTCTCCTCCTGATCAGTTCCAGCATTATTCTCTTTTCACTCACTCTTCTTTCTAGATTTAAATTGTGGTTTATTTAACGACGCTCGCAACTGCAGAGGTTATATCAGCGTCGCTGGTGTGCCGGAATTTTTTCCCGCAGGAGTTATTTTACATACCTGTACCCAAAATTTTTGTCACTCTCCGCTACTAAGATAATTTATCTTAGTGTTCTTTATTGTTTGATTTCTTCTGTCCCGAAACTTTTTAACTTTTCTCCCGTTCACCATTCCTTCCAGTGCATCCTTCAGTATGTAGTTTCTTCTCCGTCATTGATCCAGCCTATTTATTTTTCTCCTCCTGATCAGTTCCAGCATTATTCTCTTTTCACTCACTCTTCTTTCTAGATTTAAATTGCGGTTTATTTAACGACGCTCGCAATTGCAGAGGTTATATCAGCGTCGCTGGTGTGCCGGGATTTTTTCCCGCAGGAGTTCTTTTACATGCCTGTCGCATTTAAACACACTTAAATGCCCTCGACCTGGACCGGGATCGAACCCGCAATCTCGAGAATAGAAGGCCAGCGCTGTACAAACTACGCTACCGAGGCCGACTCTTCTTTCTAGAAAAGCTTCATTTCTTATTCTGTCTGTCAATTTCACACGCTCCATCCTTCTCCATATCCACATTTCAAATGCTTCCAAGTCGCTTCTCTTCACTGCGCCGTAATGTCCATGTTTCTGCCCTATATAGTGCTACACTCCACACAAAGAACTTCACTAGTCTCTTCCTTAGTTCTTTTTTCTCAGAGATCTGCAGAAGATGCTCCTTTTTCTATTAAAAGCTTCATTTGCAATTGCTAACCTCCTTTTGAGGCAGACACGCTACTGCAGAGCTAAGTCGGCGGACCTGTTGTGTATTGTAAAGCATGTTGGACAATTTGTAAAAATGAAACAGATTGTCTAGGAAGCTATACAATATTTAGGAAAGAAAGTAAGGAAATAGGGCCATATGTAGTGTTACTACATTGTTTAGACTCGCTAGAAACCGACAAAAAGAATTCAGACCTCCATAATTGATTTGGCTAAAGAGTTTCAATTGTTTTGTCAGTTGGGCTGTTGAGAAGAATTAATAAAATGTCTCTTCTATCTGATGTTCCGCAACAATAGTGAGTTTAAATCTGATGTGTTGGCAACAGAGCGTTGTTGACAATGTTGCGACCATGTTTGTTCAATTGTCCGTGGCATTACACGAAATAAATCCGTTCCCAGCTCAACGAATTTAGATTATCCTTTGTGCACAGCGTGTTGGAAAATGGATCAATCAAATCCCCGTTCCGTTTAAAACATATCCAATGTAAATAACTAAAACATATTAACTGTCGTTAGTCGTATCATGAATGGAAGTTGGAGAAAACTGTTTTTTTTTTTTTTTTCAATATCTGATTCTTACGGTAGCATCCTTCTAACGTATATTGACGTAACACTACAACATTAAAATCTCTGATATCTGTAATTCCATACATACGTTCGAAAGTATGGTTCCTAAGCTCAGTGTGTGATTTGTCTGTCGAGAGGTGAGATAGCTCACTTTCTTTCTTTCTATATTCCTTCCTTTTCTTCTTTCTCACCCTTCCTTTCCTTTTTTCTTTCGTTCTTCCCCTTTTATTTTTCTTCCTTCCTTTTTCTTCTCTCTCTTCCTTTCTTCCCTTCCTTTTCTTCCTTCCTTTTCCGTCTTACTCAGTCTTCCTTTCCTTTTTCCTTACCTTCTTTCTTTCCTTTTTTCTTCCTTCTCTTCTTTCTCTTCCTTTCCTTTTCCATTTCCTTCTTTCTTCCCTTTTTTCTTTTTCTTCCTTCGTTTTTCTTCCTTTCTTCCTTCCTTTTCCGTCTTTCTCTTCCTTTCCTTTTTCCTTTCTTCCCTTTTTTCTTTTTCTTCCTTCGTTTTTCTTCCTTTCTTCCTTTTCCGTCTTTCTCTTCCTTTCCTTTTTCCTTTCCTTCTTTCTTCCCTTTTTTCTTTTTCTTCCTTCGTTTTTCTTCCTTTCTTCCTTCCTTTCCTTTTCCTTCCCTTTTTCCTTTTTCTATCTTTCTTCCTTTTTCTTCTTTCTCTTCCTTTCTTCCCTCCCTTTCCTTCCTCCTTTCTTTCTTCCTTTTCCGTCTTTCTCATCCTTTCTTTCCTTTTTCATTTCCTTCTTTCTTCCCTTTTTTCTTTTTCTTCCTTTCTTACTTTTTCTTCTTTCTCTTCCTGTCTTTCCTTCCTCTTCTTCCTTCTGTTTCCTTCTTTCTTTTCCGTCTTTCTCTTCCTTCCTTTCCCTTTTCTCTTTCTTTCCTTCCTACTTATCTTCCTTTCTTTCTCTTTCTTTCCCTCCTATCTTCATTTCTTTTTTCTCTTTCTCTCTTAGATTCCTTCCATCTTCCTGTCTTTCCTTTCTTCCCTTTCCTTCTTTTTTTCTTCCACCTCTCATTCTTCCTCTTCCTTTTTTCTTCCATTTTCCTTCTTCCTTTCTTTCTTTCTGTCTTTTTTCTTCTTTTCCCTTCCTTCTCTTTCTTCCATTCCTCTTTTCCTTCGTATATTCCTATTCTTTTTTCTCTTTCTTTCCTTCCTATCTTCCTTTCTTTCTTTCTCCTTTTTTGTTCTCTCTTTCTTTCCTTTCTTTCTTTCTTTCTTTTTTCTTCCTTTTTCTTATTTATCTTCGTTCCTTTCCTTCTTTGTCTTTCACTCTTTCTTTACTTCCATCTTCCTTTCTGCCTTCTTTTATTTTGCAATTAAGATATGAGAATTGAGTTTACGGAATTGACTGAGAATGGGCAGAAGTACATAATTTCGTATAAATAAGATGCAGGTGACTCACCTGCTATGCAAAATTCTTAAAAAAAAAAAACAAAAAAACAAAAACAGATTCACATGAAATTTATTTTAAAAGCCACTCTAAATCCAAAGAGTCTGTCATCAATATCCATCAATATGCAGTACTTTATTTCTGTACTCTAAAAAAACACGCATAACTAATAATAATAATAATAATAATAATAATAATAATAATAAAAATAATAATAAAATCAAAAGTTCATTTCTGAAATAGGAATGCATCTCAGAAGGATGAAAATGCGTAAGAAACAAGAGAATTGAAATCTATACGTCTATATGAAAAAAGCTCACGAACTGAATATGAGTTATTTGCTGGGTGAGATTATAATTTGATGTTTCTTGGCTGCAATTCCGCCAGAGGCAGGCTAACTTGTCACAGCGTCATAATAGCAGCTACCATAGTTGTTTCACTTCATAGTGTAGTGTAATAGAATTCTCGCTATTATTATTATTGCATTAACATTGTGCCGAGCCCCACCTTCTCTCCGAGGTAGTTAAATCTACTACAGCCCGGGTTCTGCTTGCGGTATGACGACGGAGGTCGTTTCCTTCTACAGAGCACGAAATAAATACCCCGTTAGCTTGTATACGGTCGTCTATAAACCCTCCTGCATTGTGATACAGGTTTATCATTCACGTCATCGAATAGGATAGCTCGCCAATGAGCCTGTCTTCAAACTGACGTCGTCATTGTTGCTACTGCACGCTACTTTATGCTTGGGAAACGGGCTAATTCTGTGGAAATATTTTGTTATGCATGGTTACAAAATTGCCGCCAGGAGCGGTGTACGTAATGCGTAAGATGCACAGCTATAAGGTTGTGTGGAAGTCTTGGTTTTAAGTTCCATTTTCGCCTAAGGACTTGATGTTTAATCCTTGTAAGTATCACATCCTTTACTGTCTTCAAGACCCAACGTCATACTGAGCTAATATCATATGTTACACTAGCAAAGGGTCAAAACAGACAAAAATAATTTGCTAAGTGGAAATTCCTATAAGAGTATGAAAATCTCTAAATGCAAATAATTATAAAACTCTGGTCCCTTAGTTGGGAAGTCATATCTTCTTACTGACCAGATGTTAGAATAGATAACAGTACAAATAAAGACAGAAATACAAGTGCTAATAGTAGCATAAGATTTGCTGATGATACGGCGTTGTTAACTGAAGAGGAGATGATACTAAGGGATATGCTACTGGAGCTAAATGACAGCTGTGAGCAGTATGAAATGAAGATAAATGCAAACAAGACGAAAAAAATACATAGTTATAGGAAGAAAAATAAAGAAAGTAAATTTGCGAATTCTAAATAAGGCAGTAGAGCAAGTGGAATCTTAAAATACTTGGGGTGTACTATAAACAATAATACGAGCTGCTACCAGTCAAAACGAGGATAGCAATGGCCAAAGAAGCTTTTAATAGAAAAAGGAGCATTTTCTGCGGACCACTGAAAAGAGAACCAAGGAAGCGACTAGTGAAGTGCTTTATATGAAATGTGGCATTATATGGGGCAGAAACATGGACATTACGACGAAGAGAAGAGAAACGAATAGAAGCATTTGAAATGTGGATATAGAGAAGACTGGAACGTGTGAAATGGACAGACAGAATATGAAATGAAGCTGTCTTGGAAGGAGTGAGTGAAGAAATAATGATTCTGAAACTGATCAGGAAGAGGAAAAGGAATTGGTTGGGTCACTGGCTGAGAAAAAAACTGCCTACTGAAGGATGCACTGGAAGGAATGGTGAATAGGAAAGAGTTCGGGGTAGAAGAAGATATCAGATGATAGACGACATTAAGATATGAAGAGTCCACTGCAAGAATGATGGATGTCACTTTCTTGTCGAAAATGAACCAAGACTGTCAATGCATAGCTTAAGACATATAGAATGTACATACAGAGTTATATTTTTATTTATTTATTTATGCCTATAACAGGGCAAAGCCCCAATTACAATAGACAGTACAGATATTCGTTTACAAACATAAATAACATGAAAAAAGAGATGAAACAAATACAAGTGTAAATACAAATGAAAAACACTGATAGTCACTGTCCAGTAATGATCGGAAAATCACAGTAAGCTTCGAGCGCTAAGCATTTCAAACTTTCAATTGCTTCTCCTGCAAAATGTATTCCAAATGACATCCATCATTCTTGCAGTGGATTCTTCATATATAGATCATATGAGGAGACAAAAAGGAAGGCAGAAAATAGAAAAGACTGGAGAAAGCTGGGTTTGCAGTGAAAGACCTGTCCTTGTGCAGAACAATGAATGAATGAATGAATGAATCTCCTTTTAGCCAAACAATACAGAAGTCACCTAGTAGTTGATACAGCGTCCTTAAATAACAACTAAAAATATAATTAGGGGAGAGTTGGGTAGTACCGGACATCGGGTAATATCGGACAGTGCGTTTTTCTCATCTACCACCATATGGTAGTACTTGAGTGACATGGTTACGTTTCTCTATGCGACATCACAGAAACGTAACCATGTCAATCAGGTACTATCATCTCATGAAAGAAACTCGCTGTCCGATATTACCCGCTGTCCGATACTACCCGACTCTCCCCTACTTATTTGAAATATATGGAATAGCTGGCGGTTATTATCTACATTATTATCTACTTTCATATATTTTATTTTTTGTTCATCGACTTTTAAATCCATAGCCGCAGCTACAAATTCCAAGGCAGTAAATGTGAAATTCATTACCATCGAGTTCAAAGAGAGAAGCGGTTAGATTGCATTTCAACCTATCATATAACGGATAAATTGTACCGTATTCTAGTGGATTTTAATGTGAGCATTGAGTTTGACAACGGACAGGCATACAGAGTAACAGAGTAACCGCTTTAAAAGCATTCAAAAGGAACGTTGCAATATGAAAAAAGGTCTCTTATTAATTATCTGAAAGCAATAATAGGCTGCGTTGTTCAAATATTCAGGAGGGTCGAGGTAATTTAGGTATAAGTTACAATTGAGCACCTCCTATGAACAAGTGTTCAGATTTCAGAAAGTATGTGTTGTAGGACCCATGTTTATTACACATTATTTTCTTGTTTTGATGCATACTAGCACCCCTAAAATATTGGATAGTTTTTTAACACCCTGTACAAAAAACCAACTGATAAATTTTATCATGACTGGCGGCTGGGTAGCTCAGTTGGTAGAGCAGCTGGCTACGGACTGGAAGGTCCAGGTGGTGACAGGATTTTTTCTCGTTGCCAAACTTTCAGAACGGCCCCGAGGTTCACTCAGCCTCCTATAAAATTGAGTACCGGGTCTCTCCCGGGGGTAAAAGGCGGTCAGAGCGTGGTGCCGACCACACCACCTCATTCTAGTGCCGAGGTCATGGAAAGCATGGGGCTCTACCTCCATGCCTCCTAAGTGCCTTCATGGCATGTTACGGGGATACCTTTACCTTTACCTTTTACTACACTTTTACTACGTCGTACTACTTTTGACCAATAAAACGGTACGAAAGAACGTCTTTCAGCCAATCATGGCTGCTTATCGTACAATTTTATCACGTCCCTAGCATTTGTTTAATTTTATCGGTTCCATAGCATTTGTTTATTTTTATCACAGCCCTAGCATTTGTTTCTTTGTTTGCCAACATTTCAAACTGCACTGGTCTGGACGTCAAAAAAACAGAAAAGTACAAACCACTCCAGTCGATACACAACACTTTCAAATACGACTCGCATTGGCATTCAAGAACAAGAATTAATAAAGATCACTGGTCACAGCTATGCATCTTCCCTGAAATCTTATTTACAAATAAATGAAGAGCACCACTCGAAAATCCTGAATAAGTTAAGGAATACACTATGTACATCAACGAGTTCCACTTCTTTTACGCACACGTCCAATATAAGATCAACTGAACCACCAACCACTAAAACATTCAAATTTGAAAATTGTACTTTAAATAATTGTTCCTTTTAAAATTATTCATGTTTATTTTTTATTACATCATCCTTAATTAAAACTTTTCTAACACTTGTTTATATTATTTAGGTTATGTTATAGCTTCTGCTATATGATATTATGGATAATCACGTATCAGAGATTGTTTAATACCTATTAAGATTGACTGAAAATCATCTGTAAAATTACGTTGATTACTGGAATCCGGATAATTGAAGTGGAATGCAACTCTTTGAATGAAAATGAAACTGAATCAACAAAGCCTCTTGACTAGTAACCGTCCACAGAGTTCAATGAAGATTCTATAGTTGGCACAACTGATAACAAGAAAACAGCTAATCATATTCATAACACACTACTGCCATCTAGCGTAATATTTGTAATGTTGAGATGGTACAATAATACCTTTGAAGGCAGTTGTATTTTTGTAAGTTAATTAATATTTTATTGTATTGGAGTACTTCGTTACTTCTAATCTTTATATACTTTCTTCTAATCGTGTAATAGTAAATTAAATCCCACTCGAGTTTTGATTTTCTCTAGATAAATCAAAACCTCTAGTGAGATTACTGTTGATAACAGACTATGGGTCGCTAAACTTAGAAATAACTATATATTATTTTAATGTACCGTAGTACATATGATATTTCCATGCAGATATTCTGCGTCATCATACGATGAAAGAGTAATGGAACGGAGAAAAATTCTCTCCGGCGCCGGGATTTGAACCCGGGTTTTCAGCTCTACGTGCTGATGCTTTATCCACTAAGCCACACCGGATACCCATCCCGGCGTCGGACAGAATCGTCTCACTTTAAGTTCCAACTCTTGGGTTCCCTCTAGTGGCCGCCCTCTGCACTACGTCATAGATGTCTATGAACGTATGACTGAAGTCCACACATGTGCTAAGGTGCACTCGTTATGAGTGACTAATTGGCCGAGATCCGACGGACTAAGCGCCGTCTTAAATCACGAAGTGATTTACGCATATCATATATATTATTTTAATGTACCGAAGTACATATGATATTTCCATGCAGATATTCTGCGTCATCATACGATGAAAGAGTAATGGAACGGAGAAAAATTCTCTCCGGCGATTTACTGAGACGATTCTGTCCGAAACCGGGATGGGTATCCGGTGTGGTTTAGTGGATAAAGCATCAGCACGTAGAGCTGAAAACCCGGGTTCAAATCCCGGCGCCGGAGAGAATTTTTCTCCGTTCCATTATTCTTTCATCGTATGATGACGCAGAATATCTGCATGGAAATATCATATGTACTTCGGTACATTAAAATACTCGTAATATATATGATATGCGTAAATCACTTCGTGATTTAAGACGGCGCTTATTCCGTCGGATCCCGGCCAACTAGTCACTTATAACGAGTGCACCTCAGCACATGTGTGGACTTCAGTCGTACGTTCATAGACATCTATGACGTAGTGCAGAGGGCGGCCACTAGAGGGAATCCAAGAATTGGAACTTAAACTGAGACGATTCTTTCTGACGCCGGATGGGTATCCGGTGTGGCTTAGAGGATAAAGCATCAGCACGTAGAGCTAAAACCCGGGTTCAAATCCCGGCGCCGGAGAGAATTTTTCTCCGTTCCATTACTCTTTCATCGTTAAAAAAACTGTTTTTATATCCGAATTACTCCAACCCATCCTACTTAGAATTGTTGAAAGACGAAAATACAATTATATAGAGCAATATTTCTTCTTAACTGAAAAATCGGATAACTTCTACATAAATAGGATATCTTTCTAGTACTACGAGTATGATATAGAATGAAAGTGTCGAGGACCATCTTGTGCAGATAGGAGTTGAACCGTCAGCTGCAGCTGCTTCAGGCTTCAAGGAGAACTGGACCAAGTTTAGACAGGCCCGTCCTATAGACAAAAGATGAGCCACCGGCCCGCCTCGTAATCACCAGCCCAAGAATAGCAGCGAAACAACACAGTAATGTTAATTGTGGTAATAACAACTGCCTCCACTATGGTTCACGTTCAAGTGTTTTCGGCTGAACTCCACCAGGCACGGGTTAGAATCTAAGCATGCGTGTCGAGAGTTCTCTCTCTCTCTCTCTTCCTTAGAATGTGTTGCACTATCCCAGTAGGCATGAGTATTATGTTAAACTCAATTTACAGACTAGCACTCAACAGTAAAATCATCACGCCATGTTTGATCAATTGTTATGTCAATGAAATGGATTACGCTGCAGACTTAATTATCTTGGACACACAAATCCTTGCTCGTAAATTCATATCGATAAAACAAAACAAAATTGTAAAATAACAGTCATTGAATTGTTTCTTTAGTGCTCTAAATATGATTTAAATCAGTCCCTAATAGTTAATGTCAAGTCTGTGACACATACTAAAGGTACGGTCACACGTCGCTACTTTTGCTGCGCAACTTTTGTACTGCAGCTGCAAAAGTATCGTGTTCACACGTAAGCCAAAAGAAGCGCGCTGAACGCTACTTTTCGTGCTTTTCGTGCTGCGCAAAAGTTGCAACTGGAGATTGCGAGTCTGTTCACACTCAAGGCGCTACTTTTGCAGCCACAGTCATGCTGCAGCTTTCTATCTCCGTGTTGACTTCTCAATATGCATTTTGTGGTTATGTTCGCATTATTAATAAACTAATGCGGAAGCTTACTTATCTATTATTTGCTCTTATGTCCTAACTAGTATTCAGAAATTGACATTATTTTTACTATAAAGCTTTTAAAAACGCCTATATACTTAAATGATAACCAACAGCATATTCACGTAATCAATGTTGGCAACCCTCCTGTTTGAAACTACGCTACGGAAAATTAAAAAAGTGAATTATATCGTCAGAAAATATGCTCAGACTGTGTTGTGCATTTAATAACCGTTACAAATAATTTATTTTCATCACATCTAACATTAAAATATATCTAAACAATAAAAGTACCACTGGCATATTTGGGTGGCAACACTGGTCGCAACCGCAGCAAAAGTTTCAACAAAACCGATATCAAAAATGCTGCGGCTGCAACCCTGAGAACCCTGTTCACACGTCGCTACTTTTAAGCTGCGCGCAGCATGGAAAAGTAGCGGGCAGCAGGTTCGGCAGCCGCTACTTTTCGGGTTGCACCGTTGTTCACACGTCGCAGTACGAGAGTTTCGCAGTTTTTTGTACTGCAGCGCTGCGAAAGTAGCGACGTGTGACCGTACCTTAAGGTACCTGGGGTTATTAAGGCCCAGCATGTTATGAAGCCCGCTACCTAGTTTTGTCATTAGTTACACACTTTTGCAAAAGAGAGCAACAGCTCTTAAGACCTATTTCTTCTTGCATTCGAGTGAGATATAAAGAAATTAGATTCTCGTTCTTGTTTGTAGCTGACTGGTGGCAACAAAATTATATGTGATTATCTCTGCTTTCAATATAAAATTGTGCAAAATGTAAGCAGATAGTTAATCGTTTTACTGTGTGTTATTCATATAATATTAAATGCACGTTACTGTGTAAACATTAAGAAGTTTGGGGCTACCGTGAAACTTTCGCTAATGAGCATATGAGAACTCCATAACTTAAAATTGGCGCGAAGTGACAGAGCAGGAAATAAGGCCCATGAAATAAATACGTGGAAACGCCCACAAGTTCATAGAAGTCCCTGAACTATAAAGTTCAAACTCTGAAGCGCAAGAAATGAAACAAACGAAAGAGTGACAATTTCTAATTCGGAAACAGCATTGGATGAACCATCAACTTCAGGATTTCTAAACATCCAGGGGACGCGGATGTGTTGTCTGCGAAGAGAATTGTTGTAGACATACATGTGTGTGTGTCTCTTGTGAATGCTGGGTGCACGATGAATGTGTAGGTTTCACGGAGAAAAAAAAAACCTGAAGACTTTGTATGCCCACGTTGTGTTGAATACTTGTGGGCCTTACCTGTCACAGCAGGATATAAGGCCCAGTAACATGATGTTAATTTTCATTGCTCACAACATTTGTGTGTCTCTTTGAATATTTCCTTGAAGTAAAATATTATAACATAACTATAAAAGTATGCTATTCCATTATTTAAAAATTTCTAAACATCTCCAGTTCAAAGGAAGAACATTTTATTTCTTAGGTGGGCCTTATTACCTCCGGTTACCTTACAAGCAATATAAGTATCCACTGAATGACAGCAGAAGTCGAGAACAGTTCTTCAGTTGTTGGTATGGGCCACAGTATAGGAGTACGCAGTGAAAGAGTCATTTATTATTTTTATATTAGAGGAAGAAAACATAATATGCAAATATTTTCCAGGTGAGTACCTTATTACCAGTCAGTTCTGAGATAGTTAAGTTCTGTAAAATATGTAAAATATTTATTTCATCACTACTACAGAACATGTGTTCCAATTACAGTAGAATATATGATTATAACATACTATAACTAACATGCAACTATATATATATATATATATATATATATATATATATATATATATATACCTGTGGAGTAACGGTCAGCAGGTCTGGCTGCGAAACCAGGTGGTCCGGGTTCGAATCCCGGTCGGGGCAAGTTACCTGGTTGAGGTTTTTTCCGGGGGTTTCCCTCAACCCAATACGAGCAAATGCTAGGTAAGTTTCGGTGCTGGACCCCGGACTCATTTCACCGGCATTATCTGTAGTAATGTCACGAGAGGTCTGAGATCTGCCGATAAATCTCAGACCTCGAGTGACATTTATTAGGACTATTTCGTGAATAAAATAAAAATTTAAATAATACATCCCTAAAATTCGATCACAAAATGTTAATAATTGTATATTAATGAATACTTAACCTATTCAGACATAGTGAAGTTGAAATACTCGTAGATGAATATCGATTATTTCAATAAAGAAATTCGATGTTATTATTAAGTAATGCCAATTGCGAAAAGCGAAATACAGGTTTAACATTGTTAATTACATGTGCTGCACTTTTCTCTTATTATTATAACAAATACATTTTCATTATCTGCTGAAATCATAATTTAATTTAACAGTAACAGTGGGGACAGCTATATACCAATGCTTATGTATTCACAGTGAAGCCATCTCTGTATAGATAGGCCTAATTAAAACACGAATTTTATTACGCCATACGAAAGGCAATTTGATCAAAGGCATTATTACTATGCAAGGTCTTTGAGTTTGATATGCGATGATGTTACATAAATTTGAACGTCTATTAATTGTTTAATTTCAATACAAATGTTATAGGCTACAATTTTATAGATTACGTTAGGCCTACCTGTGGAAGCAGGACCAATGTCAGCTGTGCCTTCTTTCGACCGTTACTTACAATGAGTGCTACACGAAAGCATTTTTTATAGCTCGACAAACGCATTCTCGCTGTAGTGTGTAACGGAACTAAAGCTGCATCTACATAGTTCAATATTCCAATCGCGTATGCGTGCAATCTGGGAAGAATAGAATCAAGTTTAAAAGGTACGTTCAATTAAGATGCATAAATAGTTTGTGTCTGCATGGTGCGCTGTTTTGAACGTGGTCTTCACTGCGTAAATATATTAATTCATATTAAATATCAATCTTGCATTCATTGCTTTAAAGTTGAAAGAAAAGTTTAACCGTGTAGTTGCATCTTAATGTATTCATGATCATCAATTTACGGGGAAACAGCTGGCGACAACGACTAAACAAAAGAACGACCATGCGATAAATTGATAGCGATAAATCTAGCTGCAGAAATTATCGCAAAGTCTGACTGTGATTGGTTGGAATTCAAAATTTCATTACACTTCATTGGTCGAAAATGGAATGACGTCATATAAACGAAATAGTCACCTTCATTTCATTCAGACGCTAAATAACCTAGATGTTGATACAGCGTCGTAAAATAACCCAATAATATATATATTGTTCTTTGTAACTTAAGATACACATTTAAATATTTAAGCATAATAAAGTACGAATCAGCTCTAATAATTGTTTACAGTACTTAAATCATTGACATTAAGTAATGCTTTACATAAATTTTTCTTGCACATATTGTATGATAACGGATAATATAAATTTTGTTTATCTGATGTCTGTAAATTATATATATATATATATATATATATATATATATATATATATATATATATAAATCCTATAAGAGTAGCTGCCCTTCAATAATGGTTGCCAAAAGGCACAGCATACTAAACAAATAAAAATAAACATTTGTGTTATGATTATTATTTTCAAATGGAAGCTACCCTTGGGAAAATACGTTTATTCAATAATAATTATTAGTAATCAGATAGAATATGAAGAAATTTATGTGTATAGGTGATTACGTAAAATCTGAACAATATTTCATAACATCTACAGCAATAATTTCCAAAATTTTTGAAGGAATTCCAAAAGACTTAAAACATTCAACGGGGAATTTTTGAATTGTTCCCCTTGCTCCGAACAATAATCCAAATCCTTCAATCTGACCTTGTATATGAGATCGATTTCTCAAATTTGATTTACCAAAATTGAAACTAATTAGCTGCAGAAGATCAGGGTTGTCTATTAAACCATTTATGGTTTTGAACAAATACATTTGTTGTGCTGTGATCCTACGATTACTGAGAGATGATAGGCCTACATTGAATTCAACAAGCATGGATTCATAAAATTGGAATATGTTGCAATATGAATGTTTTTTCATATAGGATTTTATTCTGTACTCTCTCTACAATGACCGAGTGCGAGTGATTGTGATATGTCATGTAGAGTTATGTTAACAATAAGATATGAGGGTGTGTATATTCAGCACATTTTAAACACAGTAATCAACAAGAGGGAAAACACGGAAATTTTACTTGAAGCAAGTAAAGCGATCGGTTTGGAAGTAAATCCCGAAAAGACAAAGTATATGATTATGTCTCGTGACCAGAATATTGTACGAAATGGAAATATAAAAATTGGAGATTTGTCCTTCGAAGAGGTGGAAAAATTCAAATATCTTGGAGCAACAGTAACAAATATAAATGACACTCGGGAGGAAATTAAACGCAGAATAAATATGGGAAATACGTGTTATTATTCGGTTGAGAAGCTCTTATCATCCAATCTGCTGTCCCAAAATCTGAAAGTTAGAATTTATAAAACAGTTATATTACCGGTTCTTCTATATGGTTGTGAAACTTGGACTCTCACTCTGAGAGAGGAACATAGGTTAAGGGTGTTTGAGAATAAGGTGCTTAGGAAAATATTTGGGGGTAAGCGGGATGAAGTTACAGGAGAATGGAGAAAGTTACACAACACAGAACTGCACGCATTGTATTCTTCACCTAACATAATTAGGAACTTAAAATCCAGACGTTTGAGATGGGCAGGGCATTTAGCACGTATGAGCGAATCCAGAAATGCATATAGAGTGTTAGTTGGGAGACCGGAGGAAAAAAGACCTTTAGGGAGGCCGAGACGTAGATGGGAGGATATTAAAATGGATTTGAGGGAGGTGGGGTATGATGATAGAGAATGGAATAATCTTGCACAGGATAGGGACCGATGGCGGGCTTATGTGAGGGCGGCAATGAACCTTCGGGTTCCTTAAAAGTCATTTGTAAGTAAGTAAGTAATCAACAAGAGATTTAAGGTATAATAAGTTGAATTTTTTTTTTCAGTTCTGCGACTGTCAATTCTGAGACGTCACTGATATATTTGTGGATATTATTATATAAATTGTAGAATAAAATAAAATTCTCTTTTAAAACTTCTTGGTCAGTTATGCGATACTGATCTACACATTAACAATAATATACAGAACAAAAAACTAAATAAATACATAATTTACCTCTTCCCTTACTATTTATTTTACCAGTTTTGTGAAAAAAAGTGTCACATTTTTTTTATTTTCGTAAAGAGGTCATTTAATATTGCAGAATCACTGTACATCACTAATTTTCTTACATACCTAAAAAATCACTATGAAGTAGACAATGGGACTCAAACGAGTTAACTCGGGTTAATAAATTTTGACACATGTTAGCAACCCGAGTTAACTCGGGATAATAAGGGAAGTGGTTAAAAATAACTGTGAAACATTATCATTTTGTCCGATTTTCTGAATTTTTGTCTTCACTGCAGCATGATAACGTTATCTCTTTATAATTAGTATAATAAAACAGAACAAGAGGCTAATTCACGATGCCATTGTGAAAAGAAAATAAATTTCATATACTTCCTGCAGAGAATTAAACCAAGTTCCGCTGAATCTGCAGACAGAACCGTTATAGCTAGACGCACAGCGGATCATTTTCATTTGGGTAGCAAATTACATACAAAAGAATGACGCTGAGTGATGGAAGTTGCTTAATTTAGCGTAGTTAATTAAATATGTCGAAGCTTTATAGCAGCTTAAAGAGGAATTTAAACTTTAGCTATTAATCATCTCCTAGCAGCCAACCATCTTAATAACAATAATAAAAAATGGGCAACTGCGTCACGACTAGCTTTCCGTATCGCATACATTTCTTGAGCCCGTATACTTGTATAAACAATCAGGAAGTTGTGTACAACTTTGTGGGGAGACTTGGAAAACTTTACAAAGTCCACAAGAGTCTCAAGCAATAACGGCTTTTGGAAACTCAATCCGTTCCGTCTTTTGAGTTATACTTCTGTTTGACGTGCAGATTATTTAGTAATACTAGCTCGCTTCTAGAAATCTCTTACTGTCGGACTTTTTTCCTACTCTGTGCATTTATTAAACTACAGTCTCTGGCATATAAATAACACGCTTCTTTTCCTATTACTCATTCTTAGTTTTCAATTAAAATGCGAAAGCAACACAATAGTGCCTGGAGTTCGATACCTCGGACTAGTTACTGTTGCATCACAATTTTTCAGTAGAAGTGTACAAGTTCTGTCAATAGACTGCAGAGTTCGATAAGTACCTCGGACTAGTTATTGTTGCATCAAATTTTTCCAGTAGAAGTGTACAAGTTCTGTCAATAGACTGCAGAGTTCGATAAGTACCTCGGACTAGTTATTGTTGCATCAAAGTTTTTCAGTAGAAGTGTACAAGTTCTGTCAATAGACTGCAGAGTTCGATAAGTACCTCGGACTAGTTATTGTTGCATCAAAGTTTTCCAGTAGAAGTGTACAAGTTCTGTCAATAGACTGCAGAGTTCGATAAGTACCTCGGACTAGTTATTGTTGTATCAAAGTTTTCCAGTAGAAGTGTACAAGTTCTGTCAATAGACTGCAGAGTTCGATAAGTACCTCGGACTAGTTATTGTTACATCAAAGTTTTTCAGTAGAAGTGTACAAGTTCTGTCAATGGATTGTAGAGTTCGATAAGTACCTCGGACTAGTTATTGTTGCATCAAAATTTTTCAGTAGAAGTGTACAAGTTCTGTCAATGGACTGTTGAAAGATAATGGAAGTTTATTGTTTATTGTTACTAAAATAACATGTACAAAAATACAATCTTAATTCTTCCCTGAAGGAGTAAAAACTCGTGCTCAGGGAGATATCTAAACACAAAGATAAACACAAACAAAGATAATTATTTGACACAAACTGGATCAAGAAAAAAAATTACAGGAATAAATTAAATTTAAAAATACAATTTCAATTGTAACAATTAAAGTCATACAAATACATATACATATTAAATCAATATATATTCTTTAAAAATTAAATTCCTAACGCTATTTTTTAAATTTCTGATACTAAAATTTTCCAAATTTGGGTATTTATTAATTATTTTATTGTATAACCTTGGACCAAAGTAGGTACCATGGCTCAGAGCTGTGAAACACTTTGGTTCCTCTAGTCGTATAGAATCAGATCTTTTAGTTCCATATTTATGATGATACAATTTGAATTTATTACGATTTTTATGTATGAAGATTAATAAGGCAATATAATAAATCAGTTTAATTTTCAAAACATTAAAACAGTGAACAAAAGCTCGGATGAGTAATCAATTGGTTTCTTAAGGCATATTTTAATTATTCTTTTCTGAATAAGTATTAGTGAAGTGAGATTAGAAATACATGCATGTCCCCACCCTAAAATTCCATACTGGAGAATGGATTGAAATAAAGCTAAATAAATGAGACGTAAAATATTAATTGGTATAAGCTTATATGACCGAAGTATAACAAAGATATAAATTGTTTTACGTAATCTATTGCATAAATATGTAATATGTTTATTCCACCGTAAGTGTTGGTCGATTGTAATACCTAAATACTTAACTTCTGACGATTCGGTTAATAAGGGACATTCAGAATTTTGAGAAGAACAATCTGAATGATGAATTTTGAGCCTAAAAGAAGATTGAGGAGATTGAAGACGACTGGACCTTAGTGAAAACGGAACAACAGTTGTTTTGGACGTGTTTAAGGAAAGAGCGTTTGAATCAAACCACTCTTTAATTACCTGTAATCCATTATTGGCATTAATATAAGTGCCTTTCCAAGATTTTTCACCAAAAAGAATTACGGTATCATCCGCATATGAATATATAACCCCATTATATTTGCGTAAATCAGTTAATAACAAATCATTTATATAAATCAAGAATAAAATGGGGACAAGAACAGTGCCCTGAGGAACCCCTACTTTTATATTTTGAGTAAAACTAAATTTATTATCAATTTTAGTTACATGATTTCTGCTATTCAAATATGACTAAAATAAACTTAGAACGTGACCATGAATGCCTAACAAGTTTAATTTCTCTAATAAAATATCATGGTTAACGGTATCAAATGCTTTTCGAATATCCAAATAAAAAAAATATATACAGAGTGGAAGTGAAATAACCCTGCAATTTTCAAAGCAAATGGTCATGTTGTATGCAACAAAAAAGTGTAATACCATAACAGTGGAGAGTTCATAGTTTCTCAGAAAAAAAACTCCCCCCCCCCAAATATTTAAGACCCTTTTATTCGGTAACTATTGCGAGTAGGATCGTGATTTTTGGTCATATCCATAGAAAATCTAATAAAGAATAATTTATCCCACTGGCTACGCTATTAATTTAAAAACCACTAATTTCAAGCCACTGAACGATGCGAACAAATTGCAACGTCGTAGTGACAGAGAGAGGTTCGCGTAAAGACATATACCTGAATTCGTTGACCCCTTGTATCTGTATTACGAGAAGAAAGACGACTTTTTTTTAGCGGCGATGTCGCCCGACTACTGAAACTTCCAACTTAATTTTCTAATTAACCGTGCACTTAATTACGAAACGTAATATAGGTTTTCTATTAATTTAAGTGTACCTTATCGTACCTTTCAATCTGCAGGACTATTTCATTTCCACCCTGTATAGTCTATATAACAGGTAAGTTCAGTAGGTCTGTCATTCATTCTTTCTCTTTGTTAATGATTACTTAATCCACTTTTTACTTGATTTATATCTCCTTTCTTTTTTTCATTCTTTTCTTGTCTCTTCCATTTTTCGTTTCTACTTTTCCTCGATGTTTTGGTGTTTCTTCTCATCTTCGTATCGATACTCCTATGTACCTCACTTGCATCTTTCCTTTTTCGTTCTTTCTTCGTTTCAATCTTATCTTTCTCCCTTCCTCCTTCCTTTCTTTGTTTCTTACGTTTTTCCTGCCTTTGTTTCTTTTACTCTTATTTTTTTTGTTTTTCTCTTCTTTTCGTTGTTTCTTCTCATCTTCCTTCTTTTGTTTCTTCTCTTTTCCTTCCTTTCTTTCTTCTCATTTTCTTTCTTTTGCTTCTTCTCCTCTTTCTTTGGTTTCTTGTCTTCTTCCTCCCTTGTTTCTTGTTATCTTCCTTCTTTTGTTTCTTCTCATCTTCCTTCTTTTGTTTCTTCTATTCTTCCTTTTTCCTCCATTACTCCTTACTTTATTTTTTCAATTTTCCTTTCTTTGTTTCTTCGCCTCTTCATTTTTTCTTCTTCAATACTTCCTTATTTCATTTTTTTAATTTCTGCTTCATTTGTTCTTCCTCTATTTCCTCCTTTCTTAATTATTTTATTTATCAATTCTTTTCTTTATTTCTACCATTAGAAATTTCTTGTTCTTTCAACTTTTACATCCTATATTTTTTCTTTTCGCCTTCCTACCTTTCAATCTTCATTTCTTCCATTCTTACATTTGCTCTCCTTCTCTTCTTCTTCTTCAGTCACTCTATCCTTTTCTCATTTCACACAATTTTAACCACACGCTTGACAGAAACGATAGGAAACTCCTGTAGCGTGTGTGTACTGAGAACGTCGCCGTATTTACAGAGTGAATACGAACTATATCACAAACTTCCAGAGGTTGTTCATGGATTTTAGGTCAGTGTTTTGATACCAGGAACTCATGGTCTCCGGTGCCTCATTATTGAGTAATCATCACAGTCGGTGACGAAGTGCACCAATCTCCAGAGGTGTTAGAATGAGTGCTACAATCCTTGGTGTGTAGCTGTGATGACAGACATTTTGAACACCACTGTAAAAAATCAGTATCGAACAAAACGTACGAGCATCGCTGTACAGTAATTTTTTTTAGGATTATTTCATTATTTCTTAATTCTTTTAGTTATTTGTCCCATAGAAGTTTTAATTATTAGAGGAGAAAAATTCGCTCCGGCGTCGGGGATCGAACCCGGGTCCTTGGTTCTACGTACCAAGCGCTCTAACCACTGAGCTACGCCGAAGTTCAATCCACAGCACCGGATAGAATCCCTCTCCTCTAGTGTTTTTCCCTTTGTGGCCTAACTCTAAGTTCGACATATATGTTGATATATTATACTGGGTGTTCATTTCAAAGTGTGTCATGACGTCACTGTTGTGAGTCAGCGATTTGAAGCGAGTTTCAGCTTTTATGTCAGAAAAGTTGCCTATTAATCAAGGCGTTCAATCTGAACTTGAGAACGTGTACGGTATAGCTTGAACGTCGTAGCAACAGATGGCGGTCTGTGAAGTCTGTGTGCTACCATAACCTCTTTCGAACTGTGTTTTGCGCGGGCAAGTCGTACACAGGGTACTTGTTATCATCGGTTGCATACGGCAACATTCCATAACACAAATCAAATGCTCCGTGTCCATGTTGTCCGTCGAAGTTAATGTCAACAAATACGTAAGTAATCATCTTAACCCTCTCCACATATCCCGACAGTAAGAAAAAAAAACTCACCTCAGTACGTGTTTCCAAATAGTTCACATTCCTGCCACTACAGGTGCTGCCGTACCTATCGGTAAGTACTCTTCAGAATAAACGCCGTACTTGCTAGGCAACTTTTCTGGCACATAAGTAATACGCCTTTGCGGAAGTGTAGGAAAATTCAATTCTCTAGGCTCAACGACTAGCCACATGACGGCATACAGCGACCCATGGCACACTTTGAACTGAACACGCAGTATTAAGTCAACTGCCATTACAAGCACTGAATTGATTGACTTCGTGGCCGGGATTCTACAGTAATATGCACTGTTGGGCAAAGAATCTACGTAGTGAATTTTTTTCTTCTAATAATCATTGTTACCATAATAGATATATTCTGTAGAACCAAAAATTAATCATTACCATAGTAGTTTTGTTAATCATGAGATTCTGATAGATTAAGATGTCTTCTATCATATTATTATGGAGATAATTACAATCTAACACATTTATAAATTACTTAGTAATGATGTGCCGAAGATCAAGGGATCCAGATATCAAAACATTCAGCTAACATCTCTGAGCAACATCTGGAAGTTTGTCGGTGGAGTTCGTGTTCACCCTGTATAGCAGATTCAATTGACAAAATAATGTGTCGCTTGCATGACGTCGTTTATTATGATTACTCAAGCTCAGTCAGAGTGCCTCTCATTGGTTATTTTGGCAAGATGAGGTCAAGATGGAGTGTTGGAGAGGTTTTGTTATAGGCCCGCATTGTTTAGCTCTGGCTTGTTGAATCTTGCGATATCGATTGCCGATACCCGACGAAACAACTTTCGCTCACACGTACACTGTAATGTTTCAGCTGTCTCCCACGTAATCCCGTCTTAGAGCAGGTGTTCCGTAACTAATTCTGCAATACCGTCTTCTCGAGGCCCCATAAAACCTGACATTTCCGGATTTTATAGTGTTAAAACAGGAAGCCACGCTACAATGAAGTTTAAATTGAAAATGTCTCTTGCATTGCCGCTACATGCGAATATTTTATACACGCAGACACAGAGACAGGCAATATGTAAGATGCGAGATTTAAGCCTAGGGAGGAACAGTGTTGTGAATCTCGTATTTGGAAGGTTTGGCATTCGTTTTCGAGGCGAGTAACATCTATTTACATTCTACATGTTTGTTACCGTTTTTGCTTCCTCATACGAAAAAAAAAGATGAATTCTATTACGATTCTAGAAATCAGGGAAATATATATATATATATATATATATATATATATATATATATATATATATATATTAGGCAACCCTAACGCAGAAAAGTGATTCTGATTCTATTTCTCCATATATCATTGCACAGCAATAAAATTAATCCTAACTATTGGACCAATTTTGTTCACATTCAGTACCAATAATTTAACCACAATATCCAGAAGTTACATAAATGAAAATACAATAATTTTAATAAGAATAATGAATGGGTCTTTATTTGAAATCGAAAATACAAGGTGAGGTAGTCAAAATCAAATCCAATTATTCCTGCAAAAAAAAAAAAAGTCTTTCAATTAGAGCAGAGCTGGGCACATTACGTGATTCTGAGAAATCAGCGCTGTGTGCTTGAAAGAGCGGGTCTTGCGAGCACTGTGACGTATGCATACTGTACGTCATTCAGTGTCGGTGCAGTGATGACTCTGCAGTATGACGGAGCTTACGCTCATACACTAAAGCGTCCCGCTATTCCCAATGCTTTTAATGTATCATGGGAGGAAGAGTTATTTTTGGTAGAGAGCAGTGGATTAGCAAAGTGTTTAATTTGGCATAAAACACTCCAACTGATTAAGAAGTTCAATATCCAACGGCATTATTCTTTACAACATGCTAGTAAATATGACAAATATGTTGGTAATGAACGCCATAAATTAATACAACTTAAAGAAAATGTTTCTCAGGTACATTATATTAGAGTATCTGTTTGATATTTACATTGCATTATAAGTTATTATACATTTAGTAATATATAATTTTAAATTATACAAATATTATGATATATCAAAGTATAGTACATAATAGGCCTAGTTGTATAATTTAAAATTATATATTACTATCATATCATACCATATCATATCATATTGTAATATTGTATTATATTATATTATATTATGTATTAACAGGATGACAATAATGCACTTAGTGAATTGACTATGAGAATTAGCTACAAAATTTTCCACGAAATTGCAAAGAAATTGAAAACATTCAACGAAGGTGAATTCATCAATCGATGTTTAATTATATTGGCAGATGAACTCTGTTCACAGCAAGTAAGGGAAATGGAAGCCATACGCCTGTCTCGTAGAACCGTGGTGAGGAGATTGCAGTATGTGCGTATGGGTTATGTAAATAAGCCTAATGATTTGTGTGTGTGCATAGAGCGAAGTTTATTTCATTAAATTAATAAGAGTGTTATAAATTCTGTAATGTACAATGGATTGATGTAATATCCTTATAAACTATAATGTACTGACAGACTGAATGACTAGAACAACCGTGGCTCTTGTTATATTAATGCAGGGAAGGTAGCTGTAATGCGAGTCCGCCACTGCGTGAGCGTTCTGCTCCGGCTTAGAATTGAAGTGCCTTGCGGAGAGAGAGAGAGCAGCTCTGGCCGACTAAATGGAGCCGCTCTCATGCCCGGCCCTGAATTAGAGATATTTTTGGGCATTATTTATTTGTTTACTTATTTACTCTGTTACCGTAGAAAAACTTTGGAGTCGTGCTAATTGACATGAGCTGAGAGCCATCCCAATTTTGACTTTTACGTTAGAAAACTCACTCCACAGTAAGCAAAACGCTCAGAAATCAGCTAAGTATAAAAGCAGTTGGTAGCACTGGGCAGTTGGAAGCTGTCTGACCACTCACAGAGGCCGACAGACCTTCACTGGTAAGTGAATTTTATTTTATACACTGCGGAGGGAGTTTTACAACGAACAGTATAATATACATTTTGAAAAAAAAAAAAAAAAAAAAAACAGAAATAAACAGATCTATATATATTAAATTAATTTTGTATTTTACGCATATATGAATTAATTATAATAATTATCCTACTCATGATAGTTATATTACAATGCTTCAACATTTTCATTTTACTAGTTCGCGAATTATACGAAACTGTCAACCTTCAAACTTTCTTTATACAATTATTAACAATAAGTTTGACTGTGTTAGTTTATTTTATTATATAACATTATATGCGCCCAAGCTTAATACAAAATTTCTAAATTTATTTTTCATACCAAGGGCAAATACGGAATGGCACAAAAATTCTCTAGTCTTAGAAATGTTAGTATTATACAATAAATTACATTTCCATTTGAATGTTGATATTTTTAATATAAATTTTTCTAAATACAGAATAATCTGTTATCATATTTTACATAATATTGTTTTTTTTCCCCTTTCTCTCTTTTCTATTTTGTTTATGTTTTTAATAAGAGTATGCTTCCTTTTTCTTGTTTACGTTTTATAAATTATATAAATTGTCAGTCTTAAACATTGTAATTTGGTTTTGCCTGTTAGCGTATGTTAAATAAATAAACAAATAAATAAATAAATGAATAAATAAATAAGTAAATCTATACTAATAATAAATCTGTAGCCGAAATTTTTCTGGTAATTTTTGATTTTCCAAAAATAATTGGTCCTAACATATATAATTAACCACCCTGAAACCGAAAATCGCTTTTTTGAAATTTTTGTTTGTATGTATGTCTGTCTGTATGTTTGTTACCTTTTCACGCGATAATGGCTGAACGGATTTCGATGAAAATTGAAATATAAATTAAGTTCGTTGTAACTTAGATTTTAGGCTATATTGCATTCAAAATACATTATTTCAAAGGGGGGGTTATAAGAGGGCCTGAATTAAATAAATCGAAATATCGCGCTTAATATTGATTTTTGTGAAAAATGTTACATAACATAAGTTTCTTTAAAAATAATTTGCGATAAGTTTTATTCCCTGAACAATTTTGATAGGACTGATATTTAATGAGATAAATGAGTTTTAAAATTAAAATAGCTGCCATTTAAGACCGTGTAATGAATTAAAAAACAAATAACTTTGTCTATAAGGGGCCTTGGACAGCAACAATCGAAAGCTATGAAAGATAGCCTACAGAGAATATTTCTGTGTTTGTATGAAATAATAACGGAAGCTAAATTAACCGATTTGTATAATTAATTATTATTTCACCAATGGAAAGTGTAGTTTCTCTAGATGGACATAATGCTATAATGTTATTACAGTAACTTCTGATATAATATAATATAATATAATATAATATAATATAATATGTAATATTATATAATATAATTTAAGTTATTTGAAGGATTCAGAACCATAGTGGGCCAAACGCCATTTACTGAATACGTAGAAAACAAGGGTTAAAATTAAGTTATTACCATAATTCAATGGAAAGCTGTAACAAGTAAAATAAAGTATACACATTAAATCTAAATGATATCAATGTTCATTAAACTATGGTTGCATGTAATAAAAATTAAGAAACATGTTAAAGGAATTGTCATTGCACCAAATGAGTGTCTCTGGACCAAAATGATCGCATTTTAATTATTTGGATGCAATTTAAATTAAGTAACATATTAAATGATTTATCCTTCTATCAAACACGAATATTCCCTGGATCAAATGTCCTATTTTAATTATGTAATTACTTTATTTTTATTTCTAACGGGTGCAACGGAGCGCACGGGTACGGCTAGTAAATAAATAAATAAGTAAATAAATAAATAAATAAATAAAAATTAACTTTCTCTTCTGTATAATAGATATTCCATTGTATGGAAGTAATTGAGATAATATCGGTCGATAATGGCGCTTATTACATGGAATGTACTTGAACGCCAATGCAAGAGAAACGCTGGAAACTGTCAAAGGTCCAGAATTCTGCGATTCGGTATGTGTGCTCGAAACCGCACAAATGTATTTGGAGAAAAAGTTGGTTTTAATATTGTCGGAAAACATTTCGTGGGGGTGACAGGCGCGCACCGCAAACTCGTAATCCTGACGCTCAGCCGTGGAGGTTCCGTTATCGCGGCCAGCAGACACAACCGTGACGTAGCAGAGGTGTACGGTTTTTAAACTTCCCAGCTACACTTGCTCCCTATATTTCCAAAAAATATATTTGTGTATCAAATGACCCAAGTTGTGGATGGAATTACGAGTATAACAAAAGGTTCAAGTTATCATCATCATCATCATCATCATCATCATCATCCATGTCTTTTTTTATTGGGTTCTTTTATGACGCTGTATCAACATCTAGGTTATTTAGCGTCTGAATGATATGAAGGTGATAATGCCGGTGAAATGAGTCCGGGCTCCAACACCGAAAGTTACCCAGCATTTGCTCGTATTGGGTTGAGGGAAAACCCCGGAAAAAAACCTCAACCAGGTAACTTGCCCCGACCGGGATTCGAACCCGGGCCACTTGGTTTCGTTGCCAGACGCGCTGACCGCTAATCCACAGGTGTGGACTCATCCATGTCGCCATCCCCTCTATCACCACATTATCATCCTCATCACCATAGGTAGAAAGTTCGTACCAAAACAGTAGATTTCAGTTGAGCACAGCGAGAACTATAAATGTCAACCGCTACTCGCCCTGTTCCCGCTGGCTACAGACGAAACGCAGTTCACATAAACAACACATAGTATCATTCTGTGTAGCTGTGTACAGTCGTGAATAGTTTGAAGCAGTGTTGGATTTAGGCCTAGGCAACCTAGGAAGTTGCCTAGGGCGGCAATTTCCAGGGGAGGGCGGCATTCTCTCTCTCTCTCTCTTTTCATTTCTTTTTTTTTTTCATTTTCATTGTTGTTTAGTCAACTGTCCGAAGATAGGTTTAAACCTCATAAATAACAAATAAGGCATCACCTATAAGGCAAATAGGCCAGGAGATAATGAGGGTAGGGTGGCCAGTTACTTTCTCCCTCCAATGCATACATCACCGATAAGCTATATATTCCACTAATCAATATTGTTCTTCCTGTGACACATATCGTCAAGTGAGATGTACTGCCTGATAATAGATGTACAGTAGTGGCAAAAAAAAAAAAAAAAAAAACGGACCGACCCTTGTAGTTGTTTTCAGACCCTTATTCACTCCAGAGCACGATAGGCTGGTAACTAAGAATTTCATGCTTCGAATCCTGCCTGGAAGGAAACTGTTTGTTTTTAATAATAATAATAATAATAATAATAATAATAATAATAATAATAATAATAATAATAATGGTTTATTTTAACTGTCAGAGTTAAGGCCATTCGGCCTTCTCTTCCACTCAACCAGTATGATAGAAAATTACTACAATGCTATGAATATAACACGATACAATACAATACAATTCAAAGCAATAGAATACTACAATACAAGACAATAAATTTATTCCGAATACTTTTCGATTGCTGGTAAAAATTCATGTTCTGGGAATAATAAGTTAATTAAGAAGTAAAATATCGCTGCAATCGAACTGCTGTTATGCTCCAAAGCCAGATACATCACATGGATTTGTATGATGAAAAATACTATTGGTTGCAAATCCTACGTTTTCCCTTAATATTGAAAAATTATGTTTAATGATGTCTCTGATTTTACAACTAAACGCCTCATTTGCTTCCCCAATAATGATATGTTCCTAGTTGCATCGGCCCGCTGCCAATGAGGAGTAATGAAGTGTTACGGGTTTCATCGGCATGCTCCCGCTAAGTGGGAAAGACGCAAGTATACTGGGTGTTCATTTCAAAATGTGTCATGACGTCACTGTTGTGAGTCAGCGATTTGAAGCGAGTTTCAGCTTTTATGTCCGAGAAGTTGCCTATCAATCAAGGCGTTCAATCTGAACTTGAGAACGTGTACGGTATAATTAGAACGTCGTAGCGACAGATGGCGGTCTGTAAAGTCTGTGTGCTACTATAACCTCTTTCGAACTGTGTTTTGCGCAGGCAAGTCGTACGCAGGGTATTTGTTATCATCCGTTGCATACCGCAACATTCTACAACCCAAATCAAATGCTCCGTGTCCATGTTGACCGTCGAAGTTAATGTCAACAAATACGTAAGTAATCGTCTTAACCCTCTCGCCATATCCCGACAGTAAGAAAAAAACTCACCTCAGTACATGTTTCCAAACAATTCACATTCCTGTTACTACCGGCGTTACCGCACGTATCGGTACGTACTTCCAGAGTCCGTGGGTATCCACGGACTCTGCGTACTTCAGAATGAACGCCGTACTTGCTAGGCAACTTCTCTCGCATTTAGGTAATACGCCTCTGCGGGAGTGTATGAAGATTGAATTCTCTAGGCTCACTGGCTAGCCACATGACGATATACAGCGAGCCATGACACACTTTGAACTGAACACGCAGTAGTCGTAGATTATTATAAAATGGTAACAGACAACTTTTCCCGAATAGGTACCCATTTAAAACGTTCCAAGTAAAAAAAGGAATAAAACAAAGACAGAAGAAGGGAAAGGAGGAGTAAAGAAGGAAACAAAAAAGAATGAGAACACAATGAAGGAAGAGAGAAGACAAAGATAGAAGTAAGACAAGAAAATAAGGTAGGAGAGCATAAAATTAACATTTCAAACATAGGGAACGACTGCCTTACGTAATAGTGTTCATGCCGGCTGAAAGAATTCCTTACCTTGTGAATAGTTATATAGGTGGTAAAATAATTCACAAGTGAATATGAATGAATAAAAATTCCTACCCGGGGGATATAAGTTGTAGTAAATCATAATAATCCAGGAAGAAAAGAGATCAGAAGATATCCATGATAAATGCAGATATCCCTAGACTGGAGCTCTACAAGATTAATGACGCCGAGAAAAGTTTACTAATTTGCATCCCAGGCAGGAATCTTGTTGCAGAAGTTGCGAGGTCTTCATTTCGGACCTGTCGCACAATCTACCTTTCCTCCTGTCATTCCTTTGGGCCAGAACCAACAGACCTATTTTCACCTACAGACGATTTGACCGTTACAAATGTCAGAGGATCTGCCTGATATCGAGTCGTTCGTTGAGAAGTCTTCAGTTGACTTAATTAAGACATGAAGCATACGATGGAGAAGATAGTGCAGTGACGATGAAAGTAACGATGAATATGACGCGGTAATGATTAAAAATAACAAATCGTGGAACTGATAAGCCCATTTGACTATAATTATTTATTTACTGTGCCACCTTTGCTTATCCTAAAAGTTAATAATTTACATTCATTAACTTTTAAGATAAGCAAAAGTGGCACAGTAAATAAATAATTATAGTCAAATATTAATAGCTTATCGGCATACCACAATATGAAATTGATAAACGCTAGCCATGTAAATTATTAACATTACGTAAATGTAAATTATTAACTTTTAAGATAAGCAAAGGTGGCACAGTAAATAAATAATTATAGTCAAATATTAATAGCTTATCGGCATACCACAATATGAAATTGATAAACGCTAGCCATGTAAATTATTAACTTTTAAGATAAGCAAAGGTGGCACAGTAAATAAATAATTATAGTCAAATATTAATAGCTTGTCGGCATACCACAATATGAAATTGATAAACGCTAGATGTAAATTACTAACTTTTAAGATAAGCAAAGGTGGCACAGTAAATAAATAATTATAGTCAAATATTAATAGCTTATCGGCATACCACAATATGAAATTGATAAACGCTAGCCATGTAAATTATTAACTTTTAAGATAAGCAAAGGTGGCACAGTAAATAAATAATTATAGTCAAATATTAATAGCTTATCGGCATACCACAATATGAAATTGATAAACGCTAGCCATGTAAATTATTAACTTTTAAGATAAGCAAAGGTGGCACAGTAAATAACTAATTATAGTCAAATATTAATAGCTTATCGGCATACCACAATATGAACTTGATAAACGCTAGCCATGTAAATTATTAACTTTTAAGATAAGCAAAGGTGGCACAGTAAATAAATAATTATAGTCAAATATTAATAGATTATCGGCATACCACAATATGAAATTTATAAACGCTAGCCATGTAGATTGTTAACTTTTAAGATAAGCAAAGGTGGCAGAGTAAGTAAATAATTATAGTCAAATATTAATAGCTTATCGGCATACCACAATATGAAATTGATAAACGCTAGCCATGTAAATTATTAACTTTTAAGATAAGCAAAGGTGGCACAGTAAATAAATAATTATAGTCAAATATTAATAGATTATCGGCATACCACAATATGAAATTGATAAACGCTAGCCATGTAGATTGTTAACTTTTAAGATAAGCAAAGGTGGCAGAGTAAGTAAATAATTATAGTCAAATATTAATAGCTTATCGGCATACCACAATATGAAATTGATAAACGCTAGATGTAAATTATTAACTTTTAAGATAAGCAAAGGTGGCACAGTAAATAAATAATTATAGTCAAATATTAATAGCTTTTCGGCATACCACAATATGAAATTGATAAACGCTAGATGTAAATTATTAACTTTTAAGATAAGCAAAGGTGGCACAGTAAATAAATAATTATAGTCAAATATTAATAGCTTGTCGGCATACCACAATATGAAATTGATAAACGCTAGATGTAAATTATTAACTTTTAAGATAAGCAAAGGTGGCACAGTAAATAAATAATTATAGTCAAATATTAATAGCTTATCGGCATACCACAATATGAAATTGATAAACGCTAGCCATGTAAATTATTAACTTTTAAGATAAGCAAAGGTGGCACAGTAAATAAATAATTATAGTCAAATATTAATAGCTTATCGGCATACCACAATATGAAATTGATAAACGCTAGCCATGTAAATTATTAACTTTTAAGATAAGCAAAGGTGGCACAGTAAATAACTAATTATAGTCAAATATTAATAGCTTATCGGCATACCACAATATGAACTTGATAAACGCTAGCCATGTAAATTATTAACTTTTAAGATAAGCAAAGGTGGCACAGTAAATAAATAATTATAGTCAAATATAAATAGATTATCGGCATACCACAATATGAAATTTATAAACGCTAGCCATGTAGATTGTTAACTTTTAAGATAAGCAAAGGTGGCAGAGTAAGTAAATAATTATAGTCAAATATTAATAGCTTATCGGCATACCACAATATGAAATTGATAAACGCTAGATGTAAATTATTAACTTTTAAGATAAGCAAAGGTGGCACAGTAAATAAATAATTATAGTCAAATATTAATAGCTTATCGGCATACCACAATATGAACTTGATAAACGCTAGCCATGTAAATTATTAACTTTTAAGATAAGCAAAGGTGGCACAGTAAATAAATAATTATAGTCAAATATTAATAGATTATCGGCATACCACAATATGAAATTGATAAACGCTAGCCATGTAGATTGTTAACTTTTAAGATAAGCAAAGGTGGCAGAGTAAGTAAATAATTATAGTCAAATATTAATAGCTTATCGGCATACCACAATATGAAATTGATAAACGCTAGATGTAAATTATTAACTTTTAAGATAAGCAAAGGTGGCACAGTAAATAAATAATTATAGTCAAATATTAATAGCTTTTCGGCATACCACAATATGAAATTGATAAACGCTAGATGTAAATTATTAACTTTTAAGATAAGCAAAGGTGGCACAGTAAATAAATAATTATAGTCAAATATTAATAGCTTTTCGGCATACCACAATATGAAATTGATAAACGCTAGCCATGTAAATTATTAACTTTTAAGATGAGCAAAGGTGGCACAGTAAATAAATAATTATAGTCAAATATTAATAGCTTATCGGCATACCACAACATGAAATTGATAAACGCTAGATGTAAATTATTAACTTTTAAGATAAGCAAAGGTGGCACAGTAAATAAATAATTATAGTCAAATATTAATAGCTTTTCGGCATACCACAATATGAAATTGATAAACGCTAGATGTAAATTATTAACTTTTAAGATAAGCAAAGGTGGCACAGTAAATAAATAATTATAGTCAAATATTAATAGCTTTTCGGCATACCACAATATGAAATTGATAAACGCTAGCCATGTAAATTATTAACTTTTAAGATAAGCAAAGGTGGCACAGTAAATAAATAATTATAGTCAAATATTAATAGCTTTTCGGCATACCACAATATGAAATTGATAAACGCTAGATGTAAATTATTAACTTTTAAGATAAGCAAAGGTGGCACAGTAAATAAATAATTATAGTCAAATATTAATAGCTTTTCGGCATACCACAATATGAAATTGATAAACGCTAGCCATGTAAATTATTAACTTTTAAGATGAGCAAAGGTGGCACAGTAAATAAATAATTATAGTCAAATATTAATAGCTTATCGGCATACCACAACATGAAATTGATAAACGCTAGATGTAAATTATTAACTTTTAAGATAAGCAAAGGTGGCACAGTAAATAAATAATTATAGTCAAATATTAATAGCTTTTCGGCATACCACAATATGAAATTGATAAACGCTAGATGTAAATTATTAACTTTTAAGATAAGCAAAGGTGGCACAGTAAATAAATAATTATAGCCAAATATTAATAGCTTGTCGGCATACCACAATATGAAATTGATCAACGCTAGCCATGTAAATTATTAACTTTTAAGATAAGCAAAGGTGGCACAGTAAATAACTAATTATAGTCAAATATTAATAGCTTGTCGGCATACCACAATATGAAATTGATAAACGCTAGATGTAAATTATTAACTTTTAAGATAAGCAAAGGTGGCACAGTAAATAACTAATTATAGTCAAATATTAATAGCTTGTCGGCATACCACAATATGAAATTGATAAACGCTAGATGTAAATTATTAACTTTTAAGATAAGCAAAGATGGCACAGTAAATAACTAATTATAGTCAAATATTAATAGCTTATCGGCATACCACAATATGAAATTGATAAGCCCATACACAAATACAATATTGCAGAGTGGTGTTGCGGTGATAATGAAGGCAGTTCCAATATTCCTTTGCAGAATGAAAAGTTACATTTTTGTACGGATCAAATTTCTGCACATTTAAAGGACAAAACTAAAATTATTTCAATCGTTTCTTATCATAATACACTGCTCTCTTAAATTGACTGAGCATATTGGGAATTAAACCGATGCCTATCCTCTGATTGTGGTTGATACGTACAGTCTTAGAAAAACGTTTCGTCGCACAGATACTTTATAAGTCCCAGAAAGGAGGTAGTGCGCATGATCAGGCATACAACGAAACAAAACACATTTTATTATCTCAACTAGTCCTTCTCTTGTGACCCAGGTCGCACGCACATCATCTGATCAAGCGCACTGCCTCCTTTCTGGGACTTACGAAGTATGTTTGCGACAAAACCTTTTCTAAGATTGTACAGGGACATCACTTTATTTTTACCAACATTTTTAACATTAACCTGGCTATACTCGGAAACACTGTTGCCCCCTTCCATTACAGGAGTTTGATGTTACTAGTACAATATGTAAACAAATCATTTTACTAGGTATAGGAGGAGAGAAAAGTAGTGTATCCATTTATGTTGTAGGGAAATACGATATTACGATTTTCAGTTTGATCATCACTTTTACGGAACTGATCAAAATACAGTAAAGTAGTAACATTTTTTTTCAAAAACTCAACTTTTCAGGCGGCTATGTTCGTTATGTAATGTCTACTTTATTTAGCATAATTAATTATTGGTGTTAACATACAATATAGAGAGTGCATTTAAATTGAGGGGGTCATAAGTAAAGGGCTGTAAGTGCACTTAAGTTACTTTTGAGAAAATGGGGTTAAAATATTTAAGCTTTCGTAAAATCGGTGAAATTTTTTATTTATATTTTAATGTGTGATGCGATTAAAATATCTCTTTGCCACTAAAATTTTAGATACTTTAGCTTACACTGGATGCACTTAACTCATGTTATTACAAATGTCACTAGCATTCCTTTGCTTCTAGCCACCTCAATTCAAAAAAAGCTAATCTGACTTTTTAAACAAGTTGCTGAAATTGGTTGCCGTTCATTACAATGCAGGCTTCAATTTAGTACGCATATTTTAAAAACATTTTGAAGCATATTCTCTGAAATTGAATTTATCGTTTCTTGAATATAATTTTTTAGTACGATATTATTAATATAGGTTCTTTCTTCTATAGAAAACGCAATTATATTTATGAAAGACACTATACATTGCAGTGTTTAATTCACTGCTTGAAGACTTCGAATACAACAGCAGCCTTAAGTTTGTGTGTCTGACGGGAGCAAGGACATTAGAGAAGGGGTGAGAGTGAAGTACATTCAGAAATGCAGGTACAATAAAAATGCAAGTAAAAATAAAATTATGTCCCTGTACATTTATTATTAGGCAGTAATCTCATTTGACGATGTGTGTCAGAGGAAGGTCAATTGTTTGTATGCATATGAAATCTGACTAATGTATATGTAACTAGTCGGCGATGTATGCAATGGAGAGGGGAAAGGCCACTTAACCCATTATCTCCTGGCCTAGTTGCCTCATAAGTGGTGCCTTGTTGGTATCACTTGTGAGGTTCACATCTATCTTCGGACAGTTGACTAAACAACAACCAATGCCTTTCCTAAAGAACGCTACGAAAAGTTTAATATAAACGTACTTACTTATGGCTTTTAGAGAACCCGAAGGTTCACTCTCACCCTCATATAAGCCCGCCATAGGTCCCTATCTTGAGTAAGATTAATCCGTCTCTACCATCATATCCCACATCCCTCAAATCCAGTTTAATATTATCCTCTCATCTACGTCTCGGCCTCCCCAAAGTTTTGAGAAAATTTCATTTTTAGTGGGTGTGGTAGGTTTAAAAGAGCTGCGCGCAACATTTAAAAAATGGTCACCAGACCTTTAAAAATAATAGACGGGGGGCTAAATATAGGACAGGATGTTAAACAAATGTATAAGGTAATTATTTATATAAAAAGTAAAAATATCTATTTTTACCATTTTGGCTAAAACTTCAGTCCTAGTACCCCTTAAGTAGTGTAATGAGTAACATATTTACTGACTGAATCAGTGTCATTATTAAAAGGTATAAATAGTGTATTTCAGTATTGTGATAATGAAAGAAAACTGCTTTACTAGCATAATAATTTCAAAGTTAGGTTTCTGTTGCATTTATGCATAACTCACCGTGATAAAGCTAAGCTAGAAAATATAATTGACTGGTTTAGTCCTCTATTAAATACAGAGAAATCTTTAGAAGTCCATCAAAATATTCATTTCGTAAAGAATTGAATTAGTGCCTTTTAACAATAACCGATTCAATTATATTTTTATGCTCGACCATGCCGAAATGTACTAATTATACATCTGGTAGCAGTCCTTTAATACATGTCATTAAAGTACACCTACTCATTAAAGTACAGGTCTTCAGCCAATGATAACTCAGCTTACATGTGTTCAGCCAATGACAAGTCAGCTTTGTACCGTTATAAAACCGCAAGTATCGATTATTCTCGGATATGCAATCGAAAGAGAATTAGCGAAAAGTCACGGAGGCTGGAAATCCAATACTGTCGCAGAAGGTTATGTTCTGTTACTATAATAATTAGCGTTAATTGTAAATAATATTCAAATAAATTCAATTTGTCATCTCGTTTTTCAATGTCGAATTCAATAATCAAGATTATAATATTATAATATTATCAAGTTTAACGGGACTACGTCAAGGTCAATGACATTATTGTTCCTCGGAAAAAATCAATACTTTCGCGTCTGCGCACATCTCACAATTCACGACCTAGAACAAGGTCACTTCCGATCTTGTCAGTTACAAATAAAATGTATACATCTGAATACCGGTAATTTCAAGTTAGAAATATGGTCGAGCATAAAAAGTCGTATGAAACTCGCCTATAATGGTAATTAAGAAGCTTGTATGAAAATTATGAAACTCGTTTGCGCTCGTTTCATAAATATCCATACTTGATTCTTAATTACTATCATTATAGGCTCGTTGCATAATGTACTATTATAGAATTACACAATATACAGTTTTTAAAGTAATGTTTCTGTTGTATTTATGCATAACTCACCGTAATAATGCTAAATTTGGAAGTATAATTGGCTTGTTTCATCCTCTATTAAATAGAGAGAAATCTTAATAAATCCATCAAAATATCCATTTCGTAAAGAATTGACTTAGTGCCTTTTAACAATAACCGATTCAATTATATTTTTTATAGAATTACACAAAATACAGTTTTTAAAGTAATGTTTCTGTTGTATTTATGCATAACTCACCGTAATACGTAATGCTAAATTAGGAAGTATAATTGGCTTGTTTCATCCTCTATTAAATAGAGAGAAATCTTAACAAATCCATCAAAATATCCATTTCGTAAAGAATTGACTTAGTGCCTTTTAACCGATTCAATTATATTTTTATGGGATAAAACTATATACAGTTTTTTATAATAACTTACAATTTGGAAGTTAATCAATTAAATAAATAATTATTTTAAACTGCGTGATTAAGTAAAAACCTAGAAAATCCGTGCAGTTTCGCTTTGGCATTGGGTAGCACACTCTTGAAGAATGAGACAACGAAGAAATATGTTACAAGTTGGAACTGACATGACTGGTCTTAACAAAAAGCGTAAAATCGGTTGATTCCTATCCGAGGGACAAGGCCGCGTAGTTTATGGGTCCCCCGTGCGGAAAGAAGGATCAGCTTCTACTCCTATATAAATGATGATGGTGCAGATGTACATCGTACAGCCAGGTCTGAGGACGTATCATCGGTGACGGCCTCAGGTTCTCAACTGCCCGTCTGACAACGCGGATCAAACCCAAGACGGAAACGGCCATAAAATGCACGAGCAACAAGAAACAAAAGACAATAAACTAGACCCGTGGAAACAGCTATAGTTAATGCTGTCAGTGATGAATCAAACGACAAGAAAATGCCAAGATTTCAGACGACAACTTGATTCTAGATTGTGCTGTACATAATCAGAGCAAAAATAAAGCACTGATTCATCAGATCATTAATTTTAATTAGTTCATTTATTCAAACACGGTCATTTATTCATTAATGCCTTCAATCCAATCATCAATTTCTTCAACAAAGAATGTTTTCGTTAATTTATTCATTTCTCACTCATTCAACCATTTTATTTGTACTAAGATATATATTAACTAAGACATTGGTTAAATCCACATATTTATGCCTTCAATGAACCAACCAAACAATCAGTTTATCAACTAATCAATCAACAAATCGAATATTCAGTCAGTGATTCATCCATTCCCTATTCATTCATATATTTATTCATCAATTTTAATTCACTGACTTAAGCTTTCAATTACAACTTCAGTTAATAATTATTTCCTAATTCATAACTGTATTTGTTAATCAATTGTCTTTCCCCGAGTTACGCGAAAAGATTCAAGCATTAAATCATGAATTCATGCATTCTTTTATGCCTTCCTTTATTCTTCTAATAATTCACGCAATCTGTATTTATACACCTCATATCTTTATTAATTCATGCACACATTTATTAATTAATTTATAAATACATATATCCATTCATTTACATCTTCATTAATTCACTAATATCTTCATTCACTAATCATGTATTCATTAACCAATTCATATCTTTATTAACTCATCCATACCTTCATTAAAACATTCATACCTTTACTAACTCATTCACATTTCCATTAATTAATTCATACCTTCATTAACTCATTCGTATCTGCATTCATTCATATCCTCATTAACTTATTCGTATCTGTATTCATTAACTCATCCATATCTTCATTAACTCATTCGTATCTGCATTCATTAATATCTTCATTTATTCATATCCTCATTAACTTATTCGTATCTGTATTCATTAACTCATTCATTCCTTCATTAACTCATCCATATCTTCATTCACTCATTCGTATCTGCATTCATTCATATCCTCATTAACTTATTCGTATCTGCATTCATTCATATCCTCATTAACTTATTCGTATCTGCATTCATTCATTAACTCATCCATATCTTCATTCACTCATTCATATCTTCATTAACTGAATCGTATATTCATTAACGCATTCATATCTGTATTCATTCATATCTTTATTTATTTATTCAGTCATTCATTCGTTCATATCCCCTTTCACTCACTCATACCTTTATTAATTATTATTAATTACTTTCATCAACTCATTCATATCTTTATTCATATATTCACTCATCCTTCACAGATTTATTTGTTCAATCATTCACAACTACGGTCAATGAATAAAAGCTTTATTCATTAATTCATTCCACCCTTCATTCTTCCAGCCAGCCAGTCAGCCCATTTCAGTTTATATGTTTATTATTTCATTTATTCATTCCTGCTTCAAGCTTGCTTTTATTCAGTATTCAGTCGCTTGGCTCTTATTTCAATCATCGAGTTCTGTTTAATTTGTGTAATTAACTAGTTCATTCATTTTGTCAATGAATGAATGAATGAATGAATGAATGAATCAATCAATCAATCAATCAATCAAATCAGTCTGCAAAAATTAAATTCTTCTACTCTTCAATTGTTGTACTTATATTAGTAATAGTCCGTTGCTTATTTCATTCACCAAGTTGTTTATTTTGTGTAATTAATGTTCATTAATATTGTTAATGAATGAATGAATGAATGAATGAATGAATCAATCAATCAAATCAGTCTGCAATAATTAAATTCTTCTACTCTTCAATTGTTGTACTTGTATTAGTAATCGTCCGTTGCTTATTTCATTCATCAAGTTGTTTATTTTGTGTAATTAATGTTCATTAATTTTGTTAATGAATGAATGAATGAATCAATCAATCAATCAATCAATCAAATCAGTCTGCAATAATTAAATTCTTCTACTCTTCAATTGTTGTACTTTTATTAGTAATCGTCCGTTGCTTATTTCATTCATCAAGTTGTTTATTTTGTGTAATTAATGTTCATTAATTCTGTTAATGAATGAATGAATGAATCAATCAATCAAATCAGTCTGCAATAATTAAATTCATCTACTCTTCAATTGTTGTACTTGTATTAGTAATCGTCCGTTGCTTATTTCATTCATCAAGTTGTTTATTTTGTGTAATTAATGTTCATTAATTTTTTCAATGAATGAATGAATCAACCAATCAAATCAGTCTGCAATAATTAAATTCTTCTACTCTTCAATTGTTGTACTTGTATTAGTAATCGTCCGTTGCTTATTTCATTCATCAAGTTGTTTATTTTGTGTAATTAATGTTCATTAATTTTGTCAATGAATGAATGAATCAATCAATCAAATCAGTCTGCAATAATTAAATTCTTCTACTCTTCAATTGTTGTAACTGAATTAGTAGTAGGTACCTATTAATAACAATAAATAACAACAATCCAAGGATTGGATCTCGGCCATATTATTCTACTATTCAAAGCATTTTCAATCAACTTTAGACATTCAGAGGAAATAGGTCAGTGTATTTCAATATACTAGCGTTTTAGGTAATGCAGTATAACACAAGAGGATAGACATACTTGTTATGGTAGATACAATAGCCATTTCTCCAATCGAAATCGAACTTGCTTCCTCTCGACATGTAAGCAAAAATGAAAGAACTTGAGTAATAAAATGTTTTATTAGAATACATTTTGTCAGTTATAAGGGCGGTTTAGAAATTTAGTAATATTCCATAATTTTAAGGTATAGGCCACCGGCATGGCTGAGTCGCTTGCCTGAGCGTGAGTTCTATTCACGCTTGGGCTGATTACCTGGTAGGGTTTTTTTTCGAGGTTTGCCAACCGTAAGATGAATATCAGGTAATTTATGACGAATCCTCGGTCTCATCTCGCCAAATACCATCACGCTATCACCAATCCTATCGACGCTAAATAACCGAGTAGTTGATACAGCGTCGTTAAATAACCAAATAAAAACAACCTATATTTCATTAGGCTACTAAGGAATTAAATAATTATACAGTAATAGATTGAACTATCCAATCGTTTCAAGTGAAGAATTGTGCACCATTTGCAGTTTTTCCATTCCCATATTTTTCAAAGATTGTACAAAATTCTCTACACGCTGTCACACTCAAGCTTCCCTTTCCGGTTCGTTAATCAACGAACTTAGTTGACTAACCTTCTGTACCAACCCATGTAATTTTGTACATAACTATTCTTATTACTACATAGACGCAAGTACTTTTGGGAACATATGGACTTTACCATTACATTTTAATCTATACTAATAATAAATATGTAGCCAAAATTTTTCTGGTAATTTTCGATTTTCCAAAAATAATTGGTGTTAACATGTATAATTAACCATTCTGAAACCGAAAATCGCTTTTTTGAAATTTTTGTTTGTACGTCTGTCTGTCTGGATGTTTGTTACCTTTTCACGTGATAATGGCTGAACGGATTTCGATGAAAATTGGAATATAAATTAAGTTCGTTGTAACTTAGATTTTAGGCTATATGACATTCAAAATACGTTATTTAAAAGGGGGGTTATAAGGGGGCCTGAATTAAATAAGTCGTAATATCTCGCTTATTATTGACTTTTGTGAAAAATGTTACATAACAAAAGTTTCTTTAAAAGTAATTTCCGATAAGTTTTATTCCATGAAAAATTTTGATACGACTGATATTTAATGAGATAAATGAGTTTTAAAATTAAAATAACTGCCATCTAACAAATGACATCGTCTATAAGGGGCCTTGGACAACAATCGAAAGCTATGAATCATAGCCTACAGAGAATGTTTTTATGTTTGTATGAAGTAATATCGGAAGCTAAATTAACCGATTTATATAATTAATTATTATTTCACCATTGGAAAGTGTAGTTTCTCTATATATGGACATAATGCTATAATGTTATTACAGTAACTTCTGAGTGAATCGAGAACAGTTAAGATTAAAATAGCTTCTTACGCACAGAAAACTTGATAGGATATTCTGAATATTCGTTTCCTATATTTCTTAAAATAATGTTTATGTATACATTAAATCTAAAAGATGTCAATCTTCATTAAACTATGGTTGCATGTAATAAAAATTAAGAAACATGTTAAAGGAATTGTTATTGCACCTAATGAGTGGTCTCTGGACCAAAATGATCGCAATTTAATTATTTAAATACAATTTAAATTAAGTAACATATTAAACGATTTATCCTTCTATCAAACACGGATGTTCCCTGAAACAGATGTCCTATTTTAATTATGTAATTACTTTATATTTATTTCTAACGGGTGCAACGGAGCGCACGGATACGGCTAGTATAATATAAACTGATGGAAATAGTAATATACGTTACAAGAGCGGTATGTTGACGTTTTCATGGTCGAGGAAAAGATTGAAAAAGCGAAACGTAATTGAGCTTTTTTAAATTCCGAGAACATGAAAACAAACATACCGCTCGTGTATTGTAATTATTTTGTGCGAAGATCGTTTATTACATACCTGAAAGACGAATTTCTAATTAGTTGCAATGAAATCTCCATGTTGGTTTCTGTTTAATGACGCCAACTTCGGAACACCAAAATATCTTTCTTGCTGTAAAATGTTTTCTGTGTTTACTATACTCCAGCAGGCCGTGATATACGTCTGTCTTTTTTTTTCCCCCAGTCTATAAATGCGAACTTAAAACAAACGGTAAGGTTATGTAATGATTTATTTTTCATTTTAATATTTTAACAATATTATTTATATAACATATTGCAGTAATAACATCGGCATCTGGAATCTCGTTGATTTTTTCACGGCTTCCTTAATGTTACTTGTATCAGGAATGCAGTAAGTTTCGTGGAGTAGTAGACTTTACTTAATTTTTGCAAATATTTAAAAACAATAATTAACATTGCAATTTAGGTGAAATTGCAGTGGTAATTTTCCAATTTATAATTATTACTATGTTAAACGTCTCTAAAAATAATATGTTAAAAGCCTAAAGCAGTAAAATGAATGTCGCGCTTAAGCGGTAAGAAGAGGGAAATTGTTATGTGTGTTACGTTGGGAATACTGAATATCGTATTTCACACTTACCGCGTATTGGTTCTGTGCGAAAAACAAGCAAATACGCACGATCTCGCACAAAAGTTGCTGGAGTATATTTTGAGTAAATTTAATATCTAGAGCTTTAAATGAATTTTCTTTTTATGTTTTCAATAAAAGTTATTCAATAACATATATTTAATATATCAACTTCCAAATAAATTGTCTTATAATTTATAAGCAAAGCTCGGATTTTTTAGGATCGAATAGGATAGGTTGCAAGAATTGTATACAAAAATCCCTAAATGTATGCAACACGAGGAACTCTCGAGCGATGACATTGCTTAAAACTAGGCGTATTAAAGAAAGTATGTTTCAGCCTATGCCAAACGAGCCCAAAAATCCGAGGTCTATTTATAAGAGAAGCCTGTACACTGACGGACGAATGCATACAAGACATACCGAACATATTTTAAGTATCAGGCGTGATAAAGACTTGTTCATCCGAAAACCTCTGGCATCATCATGCTTCCCAAATACGATTGTCATTTATCTCTATCTCCCGTTGCCATGCGAATCATTTCAAGATTCATGGGGCAAGCAACATATAAAAAGGGAAGAAAATCACGCTATGGGCTTGTATGTCATTGTACCTACAAACACGGAAGAATTACGGCAAGAAAGCCAAGTCGGGGCTAGTGCAGAAACAGATAAGCATTACTTAGTTAGGCACAGATCAAGTGGAAAATTTATGAAAACCCACATCGACATAATGTAGTGGAATATGGGACACGAGGCCGTAATTTCATGTCTGCTACGCGAGAAATTTTAATGGATACTGGGCGACTACGAGAGTTATAAATGCACTTTACGACATGGCCCTATACCGCAGCTAATACCATCTGCAGCAACCGACAATGACTATGTGTAAACACACCAATGATATTGCGTCTTGTGTAATACGTCCAATCTCGGCCCCTATAATCATTGTATATAAACATACACGGCACAATAATTGCTCTCTTTTGAGTTATTATGTAATGTTCACAACATAACGATGGAATGAAAAACTGAACATAAGTTCTCATTAACCTACGTATTTTACTCTGTAGTACAGAAAACATAAATGAATTTATGTATGCACCATAAAGCATTGCAAGAAATGAACGACAATATTGCAACGCAAAACAAGAACATTCACATTGTATTACATTTTATTGTTATTTTAAAACACTAAGATATTAAAATTTAAGTTATTAGTCATCATCATCATCCTTCACGAATTAGGCCTCTGTAGACCTGTTTCGGCCCCATCTAGCAGTCTTCTTAAAGATCTTCCTGGTCGACGATGTCCTCTAGGTTTATATTGCATCATAATTTTTGGGAGTCTTGAATTTTCCATTCTTCTTACATGATCTAGCCAATTGAATTTGTATCTGCTGATTTTTTCTTCTACTGACTCTACTTCTAATTGTTCTAAAATTTCTTCATTCCTTTTTCGGTCTAAAAGAGTATATCCTGCTGTCCTCCTCAAAAATTTCATTTCCGTTGCTTTGATTCTGTTCATGTCTTTTTTCTTTAATGACCAAATCTCGCTTCCGTATAAAAGGGTGTGTAATGCTAGTGTATTATATATTTTTATTCTTGTAGATTTTTGTACTAATTTAGCTTTTAATGCATTGTTTATTATTCCTAGAATTTGTGTAAATTTGGTAATTTTCTTGTTCACATCTTTTTCATTTTGATAAGATATTTCACAACCCAGATAATTGAAATTTTGCACTTGTTCGAGGCATTGGTTATTAGTAGAGCCCGAATTTTATGTAATTACATATATCTATATATATATATAATTACCAATATATGTGTGGTACAATCAGAAGAGTTTTAGGAAATAAAACAAGGAAGGAAACACAATTAAAATTCTATAAGGCTATAGCAGTTCCATCCCTCTTATATGGTAGTGAGATTTGGGTCCTAAGACAGAATGAAATTAATACTATACAGTCATCAGAAATGAAATTTCTAAGAGCAGTCAAGGGCTGTACAAGACTAGAGCATATGAGAAATGAAAGCATAAGGGAGGAATTAGAAATTAAATCTATAATTCAGCAAGTCTATGATTATAAGAAAAGATGGATCGACCATTAACAGAGAATGGATTATGGAAGGTTTCCGAAGTTGGCATGGAATTATAAACCACGAGGAAGACGGGACCCTGGCAGACCAAGAAAGCGATGGAGTATTGAGCCGGAACAGGCCATGAGGCCTATACCGTGAAGAAGAAGAAGAAGAAGAAGATGATGATGATAATAACATTATATTCCTATATGTGTAGCTATAAGAAAAGTTAAAATGTCGGCTAATCACACCAAAGAAATCATTATTCCGGTTTTAAATTAGGCCTACATATTTTTACATATTTTGGTGCATAATAAATATTTTGGCATATATTGAATATATTTTGAAGGATATTGCATATTTTAAAACAATACACTTTTTTTATCAATTTTCCCTGAATTTAAATCATAAGTTACCACGTTTTAAGGGTACCCATGAGTGAAATTACGAAATTCTAAACTATATAAGCTAGTGTCTTCAAATTTGTACCATAGGTGTATATTAATATAACTAGAGAACTGACAAAAATTTGTGCTTGTAGCTCTCATGATTCACAAGTTATGGGCATTTGGGGGGGGGGGAGCGAGTAACTCAAAAAGTCCACAGCGTAACAATTTTCCTTTCTTCGTTCTCATAATTTGTGAATAGGCTCACCACTCATATATTTATTCAAATTGCCCTGGGTTTCCATGTAGACTGATTAGATAAGACTCTAGAATTTATTTAATATTATATATTTTTTCTTCATAAAAAATTAAGAAACTGAAAAAGAAACATTGAAATTGTATTCACCATAAAACCCAGAGCCATTTTCATTCACTACATATCTATAAATTTAAATACCAAGTTTGAACTGTCTATCACAAAATCTGCGTCACAAGGAGTATTTTATAAGAATGAAAATGCTGAAAATTTAAAGTGTGAGAAAACAGTCCAAACTGAGCGTGTCGCAGCTGAAATTTAAAGCACCACGGAACTTTCAAAATTGGCGTATGGACTTCAAAAATGGCGCTACAGCAATGTTATGCTATTTTTTTTATACAGAGGGACGTATGTAGTATTTTATAATGTAAAAAAAAAAAACAAAATTGTGATTTTTGAGAAAATTTCTTCAAAATTCACTCATGGGTACCCTTAAAATTGTTCATAAAGCTTGTTCCTTTCGTCTCTAATGCATAAAAATAATTTAATAATTGAAAATAATAACCTACCCCGTCAAAAAATGGGCATCCCTTTGCCATGCTAACACTTGGTATATCCCTTAAGAAGTAATGGTAAAGTAGGAACAAATACTAATGCGAAAGGTGGGTTATTGTACTGCTACCACTGTGAAGGAAACAGTGAAAATTACCCTGTGGTTATGACCGTTTGACAAAAACACCCCAATAAGTTGCTCTGAAAGATAACAGTAGTTCTTTGAGTTTTGAGAAGCTTATTCTGAAGTCAGGTGATACAGCTGGTCTATTGCTACGGTGTCAGTCGCATCCAAGATAAAAAAGATTGGATTTCAATTGACGATGCCTTTACTAGTGATGGTAAAATCGTGCTGTGTAAAGTTTGTGACAACGTACGGCTAATGCACAAAAAAAAAAAAAAAACTGACGGCGGGCAAAATAGTTCAATAGGCTGCAGTGTATTCAGAGACGAATAGCGAACTGATCATCGATATAAAAATAAATAGATATAGATAGGAAGAAATCTAAATGGAAATTAGAAGTGTTCTTAAAAAAATAAGACTATCTGACAATGCAAAAATCAGACTTCAGCACAGAGGTTGAAACAGCCGCGCCATCGCTTGACATAAAAATTCGAATGCGCGGTTTAAAACGTTAACAGAAAGAGACAGAAATGTCATCTTATATTGCACAGACAGGTTGAAGGCGGGGGTTGCTCAACTTTAAGCTCAAGTGAGTTTTGTTCCCCGCGACAGTACCCTAACATATATATCCGAATCTTTTCTACTTTTTAATGAGAGTTCCGTAGTTAAGGGAATAGAGGGGGAGGGGAGAGAGGGAGGCAGATTGGGTCTCAGCTTTAAGAGTGCGATCAATTTAGAAGGCAGACCAGCACGCAGCTGCTACGATATAACAACAAGCCGTATTCTGAGATAAGTATAAAATTCACAAAATCGGACAAAATGAGATCCGTTTCACATATATTTTAAATTATGTATTTATTTTGTTTATTTTTTCTGTACATTATAGTTAATGTGTAGATCAGTTTTACATAACTGGCAACGATTATTTAAAAGAGAATTTTATTTTATTCTATAATTTATACAGGGTGATTCACGAGGTCACAGGGGCCGGCAATCCTAACTGAGGTTTTCCATGGTTTCCTCAGTTATTTCCAGGCAAATGCCGGGATTGTACCTCTTGACAGTCCGGCCATGGACGGCGATCCTTCCCTTAATCCTTTCATATGTGTGAGTGAATGCTGTGTAATGTCTTAAATGTTTGTGTTGTATCGGAGGTGGCCCTGGCATTGAGCTGATCCCTCATCCGGGGAGGCCCTCCATGTCCTTGTGTGGTCAAAAAAGTATGTATGTGATCCATAGCTTAATACCTCTCCCGACAGGTCGCGGCCCTGTAAGGCCCGGGTGACGTGGGTCGTGTAAATGCACCTAGAAGGGAGAAGTTAAACTGAGAGAAAGAAAGAAAGAAAGAAAGAAAGAAAGAAAGAAAGAAAGAAAGAAAGAAAGAAAGAAAGAAAGAAAGAAAGAAAGAAAAAGATTCACGGGGATTTACCGTCCCTTTCGGAGCTTATTTCCGAAGACATTCTGAGCAAAAAATATCATATAAACATTAGTCTTAATCTCAATATTTTCAGAATTACACTAATTTGAAGCTTTTTTTTGTAGACTATCATTATTCTTGAGTTTTAAGGGTAAAAGAATATTACAGATAAAGAATAAACTATTCAGGAGTATCATTTCTTTAATTAGCTAGTATTCTGAAACTAAAAATATGTTGTGAATTCCATAGTTGTTTCATACAGAATTTATTTTTCCGACTTTTAACTACAAAATTCCATTTTCTTACGCATTTATCACAATTGTTACAAATCACGCCACTCTTGTAAATTCTTTAAGACCGCAGGATGCATAATTAAACTGTAAAGAATCAAGTTCTTAATGTCGTATGATTTCTAACAATTTTTGTGATAAGTACTTAAGAATTATGTCTTTTTTAGTTAAAATTGAAAAATAAAATCTGCATAAAGCAATTAACAACACATTTTTGGCTTCAGAACACCAGCAAATTAAAGAAATGACACTTCTTAATAGTTTATTCTCTATTTGTAATATTTTTACCCTTAAAACTAAAGGAAAAAAGTATTTGTTCGAAGAAGTACCTGCAGCCAACTCGTGGATCATCAAGCATGAAGGATTATCAAGTTCTGAGTGGAGAGAAATGCTAAAAACGATTGCGATGGTGGCACCAGTACGTTCTCTCCATCGTCGCTCTACAGGCACAACCCACTGTAGGCACTACAGTGAGTATGAAACTTTACATGTGCTTGGGCGTTGCCCACAGGGAGAAGCACTCAGAATAAAACGTCACAACATCATACGTTCTATGATCGCAGATGCACTTCGATCCAAAAACCTAGACATTCACGAGGAAGTTCATTGTATTGCTGATGGTGGGAGCAATCGTAGGATCGATACCATAGCTATAAATAGAAATAGACAGCCGAAATAATTGATCCTACAATCAGATTTGAAATCTCAGCCACTCAACCATCTAAAGTGAATGAAGAGAAAAAGAAAATCAACGAGCCCACGAATCAGTACCTATCGGCGAAATACAACAAGGAAAAAAATCACAGTTACCGGTGTCTTCTTCGGAGTGAGAGGCACCATTCCGAAAGGCTTTGTAAAGTAGAGGGAAAAATACAAGCTGACGAGAGATCAAGATGCCATCGTCACCACCATAATAAAATTTTCTATAGCGATATTTCGTCAGCATCTTTATGGTGTACATTCAATTTAAATTATACTTGGTTATATTTCTTTTCTTATGTCTTAATCAGTTTTGTCTGAAACCTGTTTATATATATTTTTTCATTTTAAAATTTATTGTGAGCTATTTTGTGTCGCAGGGCAAACCCAAAATATTGGGTGAGACCAATAAAATAAAATACTAACAACTTCAAATTAATGTAACTTTGAAAATATTGAGATTAGGACATTTGTTTATTATTATTATTATTATTATTATTATTATTATTATTATTATTATTATTATTATAATTCGGATATTATTATGAATTGAGGATTAGATGCCTTAGGCCAGTCTATAGTAAAGTAACAATGGCTACAATACGGGAAGTGGGTGTTGCTTATTGTTAGAAATGAAGAGCGCCATAACGCTGGGATATGCAGGTGGGTTACATCGTCTTCATCTATCATTCAAGCAGCCCCAACTTTCCTCTCCTCCTGGGACACAGAGAACTGAGATTGACAATTTTACGACTGGTCATGTGTTGTACGGTTGCCTGAGTAACATCAAAGTTACATGTTGCCCCGGGAAACCAGCATCTGGTGTGTTGTGTTAAAATTGCTGGAGGGATTAGCGTTAAAGGTGACACGTTTGTTTCCCTTTGCAGTTTTATTTTGTTTTATTTTCCATTTGTTTACTGGTCGTTACGGCGTGATCTGCAGTTTTAAGGGATTAGGTGCGCAAATTGTATTTTCTTTTTAATAGCTTTTTGGTTATTTTATTAACGGCAAATATTTACACAGCTCATGTAACATAAACACAGTAAGCAATTTTGGAAATAAAAACAAAACACTGCTTGCTATTAGTTTTATACATTTAAAATCAATACTTTCATTCTACGTGTCGCCGTCATATTCCGTTTTTGCAACATCAGAACAAAGACTGCTGTCATCGCATCTCAATTATCATAGGGATTAAGATATAAATTAGAATACTTAATTTCATCATCATAATCAACATCACATGCTTCACGCAAAAAGGGCCTACTGTAGTATTTTTAACTAAGACATTAATCAGTGTCGAAATTTGAAATAAGCAACAAATAATAGACAAAATTTGTCTCTAATCCTCAAGTAATATGACTAAGTAAGTAATCCTCAAACAGGGGTTATTTACGTCACTATCTAAGACGCAAGACGGCCTCAGTAGCGCTAACCTGCTGCTCGAGGTTGCGGGTTCGATCCTGGCCCAGGACTTTGGCATTTAAATGTGCTTAAATGCGACAGGCTCATGTCAGTAGATTTACTGGCATTTAAAAGAACTCCTGCGGGACAAAATTCCGGCACACCGACGACGCTGATATGACCTCGACAGTTGCGAGCGCCATTAAATAAACCATAATTTAAAATTTTTTCTACGACGCGAATTCCAGCAGAAAGCCATGCTAAATACTTTATCGCCCCTGACCGAGGTAGAATCCATGACTTTCGGAACCAAACAGCTAAACGTATAGACGATTGAAAAATTTTCTACCCTATTCCCTGAAAAAGATGTAAGTGCAAACACTCGTGATGCCCCACTTCGATTACTGTGATATTCTGTTTACTGACCTAAAAATTGCTTCGGCGCAGAGACTACAACGTGTTCATAATATGTGCGTCCGTTTCGTCTGCAATATTCGCCGGGCTGATCACCATCCCTCGAAATGTTGTCCTGGCTCCGTCTAGAAGATCGTAGGATAATCCACTGTCTTTCCCTTCTCTTTCACGTATTGCATTTCTCCACTCCTGTCTATCTTGCGTCTCGTTTTCAAAATTAATCCACCCATCATAACCTAGACACACGATCACAACACTCCTCAATATTATCCATTCTCTCCCACCGAACGTTCTCATATTCATCTTCTTTCACTGTGGCTGTTCCTCGGCTTTGGAATTCCCTACCGAGTAATGTCAGGGACTGTCAGACATCAAACCTGTTTAAGAATAGACTAACGAAATATGTCTCAAACAATTCTCGTTAACAATAATAGCTGTTTGAAGTTTCTCAATGTTTAATGGTTATATATGTCACAGAATAAATATTTAAATTATCTCATTATTATTATTATTATTATTATTATTATTATTATTATTATTATTATTATTATTATTATTATTATTTCTTACCAATGTTTATTATTGTCTCACTAACATTACTTATCAACATTTCATTATTTACTTTCATGTTGTTTTATAGTCCAGATCAGGCCTGCACAAACAGCGCTCAACGAGCGCGCGCGCTCTTTCGGAGAAGTAGAGCGGTGTTTACGATTTACAGCTCGAACTTATTGATCTTCAATGTGACCTAAGAGCTAAAGATCGTTTGAATAATACTACTAGCCTGGTTGAGTTTTACAAGACTAAACATTAGCAATAATATCCACGACTACACAGGCTGCTATGTTTGGCTCAACATTTATATTTGTGAGCAATCAACTTTAATAAAGGCAGACATCGAACATCTGTAACAGATGTTTCATTATGATCAGTAGGCTACTGTTCCTTTCAGCTGTCAACAGCATAAAACCTCGTTTAGATGTACTGATAAATAAAAATATAACAAAATGATACTGTGCATTTAAGTAGCTATAGAATTTCTATTATTTCTGTAAAATAAATATTTCTTTATTAATTAATAATAGTCCAAGATAGTTTTACAAACACTGAACGGGAATTTATTTCATAAGTACTCGTAATAGTACTTTCTTTTGTGTACATTTTGTACGAGATCACCCCTTCTTCCAGTCCACCCTCATAACAGAGCGCAGCTAATATCTGCATTCTGATCATGAGCTGTGAGCCGGCTCGGAGAGCGCAAACCTTGTGCAGGCCTGGTCTAGATATTAATGTAATAACTATGTAATCAATTTTATTCCATGTCTGGCTGGGCGGAAGAGAAGGCCTACTGGCTTTAGCTCTGCCCGATTAAATAAATAAATAAATAAATAAATAAATAAATAAATAAATAAATATATAAATAAATAATAATACTTATTATTATTATTATTATTATTATTATTATTATTATTATTATTATCAAACAGAATAGTCATTAGATCACCGAGGAAGACTAAGAGACATCAAACTACAATAAAAATCTCCTTTATCTAATAAGGCGAACGACTCTATTAAAGTTGCAATATATTATTATTATTATTATTATTATTAATACTAATAGATAAAACTAAGTAATTATTTATTATGCCATGAAACAATAGCATTATCTCATAACACTTCATACAAAACTGTACAATATAAACCAGTTTATATAGCAAAATATTTAATCACAGAAGGTTACAATTTATGTTTTTACAAAGCAGAACATTTAATGTGCGCAACAAGATAATTATTAACTTTTACTTAAACAATGAAGATTCTATTTCATTTTTCTACAAACGTATTACGGTTAGTAGAATATGCTAGCTTTCTCATGCCTTTTTGGTTTTTAGTTAATGTAAGCTGTGGTAATTAAAAATAAGAAAAACAAATATATATATATTAAAACGATGCTCTTTAATATCTCAAAAGTGCCATTTAGTAATGCTCATATGCAATTTGAGGTTGAATACTGGACAAATAAAAATATATTGTAGACATAAACGAGCAAAAGCAACTTCACATCTCTCTGCACTTGCCTTCTAAGGATATTTTTACAACAGTGTTTAAGAACTGTTTATACTCTTGAATGTTGTGTGAATAGGCAAGGCGTACTCTCATATACATGTTATGTTTTATGGAGCAATTTACTCGTCCCTCGTTTCCATAGCGACATGTAACTTTCTACTTCCGCAGGCTGAGAATATCGCTTGTTCTCTACTGCCCAATGAAGACATTTTTATACAAGTGTCTGATATTTACGGGTCTTTAACATATATAAATAATGAAACAGACCAGATCAGACTTCAAAGAAATGGAAATGAAGTTTTCGAAAAATGTGACAAGGTACAGCAAAATAGATAAGAAAATAGTTACAGACAATTTAGTAGTACAAAATATAAGCCAATTTGTTGTGTACTTTAAATGTAACTCGCTTACGAAAAACGTATTAAAATAAGAAAGATTACACCGTTCTGTATCCTGCCAAATCCTAATTAATCACATGGTGCCACATTAATAGCAATTGTAATTTTTCACGCCCTTTTCTTTCTTTGTTTCCCTTCTTTAAAATTAAATATCTATGTTTACATATGCATAATAATTTTTTTGAGGATATACTGAGTCCGTAAGGGCTACCCTCAATGGGGGGCACTTTAATATTAATATTATTATTATTATTATTATTATTATTATTAAAATACAAGAATTTTCAAGCCTTTAAATTATATAAAATTCAAGAAGTTGTGACGTTAAGCGAATTCACTCCAAATGGAAAAAGTTTGAGTTTTTAAATATGTCTAATTTTTCACTTGTCAAGAGTAGGCAATTGCTATATTTTTAACTGTTAGCAAAACATAAAAAAACAACATATTTAAGGGAAGGCATAGGTGAAATTTTGGCAAAAAATGTGACAAAAATGCGTTTCTCAAAGACCGAGGACACCAGAATAAAATTATGTGACACGTTTCCTTATTAAGATGAAATAAATGGCAGGAATTTTTTTCAACGTGATTTTCTTTAATTTTCGACTTGTGGAACCATTTATATATTAATTAATTAAATTGATTAAAATTACAATATCTCCAAAACCATCAAAGTTAGATAAAAGAGATTTTGCACAATGTAACGGACATATAAAAGTAGCATGTGATAAAAATTTCAGCTCAATAGATTGAAAACTGTAAGATTTAGTAATTTCACCTATGCCTTCCCTTAATAGTTTTGCCCTAATATGAAGTATGGAGATGTTGCATAGTAAGTGCTGCAAGCTACAGCACAGTAAATAGAACTGTCACTCTTCTACGAATTATTTTTGTTGTACTTGTCGGACAGAATTATTTCAAAGAGTGAATCACAAACAGAGATAAATATTTCAATGTATTCACATAACGAAATTAACGTACTTCTGATAGGAATATGTGTAAATATGTCATCCTATGTTCAGTACAAAACCTGCTGAAGTCACTATGATACTTAATAAGCATAGTATAACGTTTTATAAAGACCAGGCGCAACTGGAATTCGTCGGCTCTCACTTCTAAATATACAAAGTGAACCGTAAGAAGTGATATAGTGTTAAAAGTTGTGTAATCAAGATGTATAAAAACGTTTAATACAATTTTGATCGTTTTTTCTTCCTTTCCGAGATAAAAGTTGTTTTATATGAAACATTTCATAGTGTGTTTTCGGACAGCCATTGATTTAATTCCCAATACGCTCAGTCAATTTAAGGGGTTAGATACAGCTTACAGCAGTAAAAGTTTTGGAAATATTCAAAATTTTCCCCCCCATTACTGCATCTTGTACAATAATGAAAATTGCTATGTGTAAAACACTGTCTTTATGCTATATGAAAAACATATTTTTACGATTTAAAAAATTATTTATATATATATATATATATTTTTTTTTTTCAAAATTCAAAATGTTGACAGTTTACTGTGCAGTGATGAAGCGTTTCTCTCATTATTCATAAACTTGTTAACTTTTTCATGTTCTCTTTCTTTTATTTCATTGCTGAAACTCATATTTCAACTACATTCCTTAATATTTATTTTAGTAGGTTATTTTACGACGTTTTACCAACAGCTTTGGCTATTTAGCGTCTGAATGAGATGGTGGTAATGCCGGTGAAATAAGTCCGGGGTCCAACACCGTAAGTTACCCAGAATTTGCTCATATTGCGTTGAGGGAAAACCCCGGAAAAACCTCAATTAGGTAACTTGTCCCGACCGGAATCGAACCCGGGCCACCTGGTTTCGCGACTAGACGTGCTAACCGTTACTCCACAGATGTGGACAGATTCCTTAATAAATAATATTTTTTTTTTATTTCGTGTAATAGAAGATATTTCACCATTTTTTAAAAATGAATTTATTTTTTATCAGACAATCTATCAAAGGTAGTGAAGTGATCTTGCATCATATTGTAGATATGGCACTCATAAATACACACAAAAAATTTCATTACAGAATGTTGGATAATTTTTGAGTTATGTGAGAAAAGCATCATCACTGTACAGTGAACTGAATTTTGAAAAAAAAAAATGTAAATAATTTTTTTAAATCGTATTTTTTTTTCATATAGCAGAAGGACAGTCTTTTACACATACTAATTTTCATTATTGTACAAGATACAGTAATAGAGGAAAAAGATGTTGAATATTTCCAAAATGTTAAGGATGTACGTAACCCCTTAAGAGAGCAATGAATTGTGATAATAAATTACAGAAATAATTTAGGTTTGTCCTTCAAATACGCAAAAATTTGATCAGAATAAATGTAACATTTTATAATTAATATTCAGAAAGAAAAGTTATTTGTTATAGCGAGATGGTATATGGCGTGAGGATTCGCCTGGAAAAAACCGAATCTTGTAACCAGCCCAAGCGAAAATCGAACTCGTGACAGAGAGCAGCTTCAGATTAGAAGGAAAATGCGCTGCCGTCTGAGTTACGCAGGTAGCCCTTAATTCTGTTATCGTGTGCCGATTTAAAATGAAAAATGATGTGGAATAGAGTTTACTGTTTGAGATAGAGTTGTCAAAATTAATGCATTAATAAATTAACTAAAATATTTACATTTGAAATTACGTTTTTTACCGTCCATCAACACGACTATCGTATTCCATTCCTGGACATTCATAATTAAACATGTATTTAACACGATAATTGCCCCAACACTACTTTCAGGGTGGTACATTTAAAAATACTTGCTGTTCTGACGGTTTGAGCTAATTTGTTTTTCACTTATATGTTACATTTGATTATAAAGCAATTTGAATCATAAATTTTTGTCTACAAATAAAATTTCAACTAAACACCATAAAATACTAATGTTGAGTATGGATTTAAAATAAAGTACAGGGCTGTAATTAATTAAATCATAATTTAAAAGTATTTATTTACGAGAATTATAAAATTACGAGCCTTTACACAAGTTTTGAAGAAACAATATTTACCTTCAGGGGTCCCGCGTTCAAATCCAGGATCAGCCAACCTGGTAGATATTTTTCACTTGTTTACTCAATCATAAAGTAACAACGAAGCTAGTTGAATGAAATGCAAATGTCGTAGCCTACTTGTTTCCATTTCCACTACAAAGATACAGATATAGTGTTTCGTAGGACATGATGGTAGACATGTTTCAGGTATAATAATTTAATTATTTATTTAATTAATCTGGCAGAGCTAAGGCCAGTAGGCCTTCTATTCCGCCCAGCCAGACTCTAATTCTAATTGAATACAATTGCTTACATAATTATTACATTAATATCTAGACCATAAGAAAACATGAAAGTAAATATTGAAAGTTGGATAAGTAATGTTAGTGTGACAATAATAAATATTGGTAAGAAATAGTTATAATAATAATAATAATAATAATAATAATAATAATAATAATATTAATAATGAGATAATTTAGATATTTATCTGTGATCTATATAACCATTAAACATTGAGAAACCTGAAACAGCTATTATTGTTAACAAGAATTGTTAGAAAAATATTTCGTTAGCCTATCTTAAATTGGTTTGATGTCTGACAGTCCCTGACATTACTCCGTAGGGAATTCCAAAGCCGAGGAAAAGCCACAGTGAAAGAAGATGAGTATGAGGATGTTCGGTGGGAGATAATATTGAGGAGTGTTGTGATCGTGTGACCTCTTGAAGGCAATAAATCAAATGAAATCGAATGCACCATTTCAAAAGTCGTGATATAATCTTGTAGTAAAGTGGTAAATAAACCCAAAAAAAAATAAAGAAAGAAAGAAAGAAAGAAGGAAGGAAAGAAAGAAAGAAGGAAAGAAAGAAAGAAAATTCTCTCACTCTCCTGAAAGTTCGGAAAACTTTAATTAAAATATTTTACTTCTCTAAGTAATTACTTATATAATTGCTTGAATATTTAATTTTAACATATAATTAGTCAACGTATTGTATGCAATGATTCTTTGAACGTACATTATAAAACACTCTAAATGAAAATAAATCATACAAAGATTAAAGTATAGAGTCCCCGTGGTGCATAGGCAACTTCTCTGACACTGCTGCGAAGCAGGTCATTCTGACAAAGACGTTAGGCGTTTGTTTTGTGCAACAGAGAAGTGGCTTGTGTATATGGCAGATTTTCCGATTTTAGACTCATTTGCTCTGGGTTACAACGCAATCCCTTTGTGGTTCGTCATGTTTTGTATGTACGGTTTTGCCTCCAGACGGCTTCATGCAAGCCAGTAGAGACTTTGAGAGTCTTTGAGAACAGAAATAATTACCTCACTTTGAACAATCCATCCATCATCAGTTGGTAATTACAAATGTCTTGTAACGCAAACCCCACAGCTCGGTCACCGAGCCATCAGAATTGTTGCGCCAATACATTATGAATAATAGAGGGCTGCGGGTGAAATGAAAATTGGTGTTTGTGTGGCTGGTAACCGAAACCACAATCTACCCTGCTCCCCACTTCCTGTCCGTTCGACAGAATAGCGCATTTCATCTTCCTGGTATTACAGTAGCCTTTCTCACTCTTCTATAGGTATACGATTATTTAGTGAGCATTCGAAAATTGGCCGCCATCACAAATGAAAACTTTGACTTCGGGAGATCACAGTAGATGCTTAAGTATGTTTACCTATTTTAACATTAGGAGATCATTTAAGGCAGTCATGTCAATTGATGCCCATAGGAGCAAGCGCGCGCTTTAGAGCCCAGGAGAACCTGACCGCTTTACAGCGGAAAGGAAGGAGACAAACGAAAGAAGTAGTATATGCCGCTTGGTCGAGCTATATTTAGGGATGGCCAGCACTGATTCAACAGATAAAGGGAAGAGAACTTATTAAAACTGTATCCATGTTAATTTTTAGTTCTGTCTGAGAAGTTTAAGTGCATTATAAGAATGAAAGTTTTAATTTTAATGCTCATTTTTCATAATTTTGATTTTTTTTATTCAAAAGAAATATTTTCTCAACTTTTTTAATAGAAAAGTGAAATTTTCAGATATAGGCCTATTTACTTAGTAGCCTTACAGAATGTTTTCGTAAATACGTATTACTGAAGATAGTGTATTGAAAATTTTGAAAATATTCGCATGGAAATTGTTTGTAAGGAAATTAATTAACAAAGCAACTACTGTTACATCATAAGCAACAGATATGTGCCTTTGTGTTTTGAAAATGTCAGCTGTATAGCTTCAGCATATTTCGAGAAAATAATTTAATATTCTGATGATAGGAAGTTGTTCACCAATTCACCATAAAAGCATAATGCGATAAGAGTTTTGTTATCTAATATTAGTTACACTTAAAACATATACAGCATCTAGGTAAGTTTGCTTTGTACTGTAATATTGTTTTGATTAGTTTATTCATTACTTTTATAAGACTAAAGATACCATCAATATCAATTCTAACTTATCATGTCATACTCAGTCTCTTTTTTTGGGGATATCACTTTCTTTATGAATGATGTGTTTCATCCATTTAGTATAGTATAGTTGTACTAGTATGGAATTTATGTGAATATTCCTTTTTAACTCTTTATTATGTTATTAACATTTAAAACAAACTGCAATATTAAGAAATTGATATTAGTACTTTTGTTTTACAGACAATATAGATAATATCAAACAGAAAGAAGCCATATAAAAATAACGACATAAAATTTCACGTTCCGTTTGAAGTTTGTACACCACTGCTTTCTTAATCCAACAGGCTGCTTATTATGATTTTAAAGCTTCCAAAATTTTCGTCCCAAGTTTGTGACATTTAAACTACGTAAGCAGGTCTACAATACTATCATCTATACAAAATTTGGTACCATTAGGACTAATAATTTTGAAATTATATTTTTAAATGTAGTCAAGGCTCGATTCTTAGGCCATTACTTTTTACGCTTTACATAAATGACGTAACAAAGATCTTAAAATATTCTAAACAATACCTATAAGCTGATGACTTACACCTTTACATTCATTCCCGAACTTGTACAGACTCTGTGATCAGAATTAATGAAGATCTAGCATCTGTAGCTCAATGGGCGCAAAAATTTAGACTTAGACTAAATCCAGACAAATCACAAGCCATAATAATGGGCGACCAACGAGCATTAAACAAAATAGATCTCGTCACTGTACCAAATACAAAAATAAATAATATCGACATTACATATTATAGTAAGACAGTAAAACATTTTGAAGTATATTTAGATTCAAATTTAAATTTTCAAAGTCAAGTGACCTACATATGTAAGAAAACTTTTTCCACAATTCATTCCCTCAGAAACTTAACCAACGTTTTACCTCTCAGCCTTAAAAAGAACCTGATCAAACTTTAGTTTTTAGGTCACTTAACAGAATGTCACAATAATCGAAGTGCGGCATTACTAGGGTTTATACTAGAGTAAGTTTTAGTTGCTGGGGCAAGAAGTTCTTAAGCGCCTCAAACAGTGAATGGAGGAACAGGTTTTTTTTATTGTTTCTTTAACTTGAAAATTCCAATTTAGATTATTACCGAGAACGGAATCAGGATTTTTACGACAGATGAATAAGAGATAATATGGTATCATTTAAGTAACGTCCACTTACGGCTTTCTCCCGTAAAATGGTTTTAGGTTTCTTCAATGGAACAGTGAAAAATGGAATGAGACAAGTGGTCTACGGCTTCGAGCTCACATAGATTATTCCCAAGGCCCCGAATCCCCTTCTTAGGAGAGAGCTCGCGTGCTTTTTAGCTGTTTTTCCTCCTTTTATGTCCAACAGTTTCAGCACTGTGTGATCATTATTAAATGTGCAAAGTGATTTTCGTGTGACAGGATATAGTACACCTCAGGATAAATCCTTCAAACATTTGTTCCAGTTCTAAGTTTGTTCTACTTTAAACTCTATGTGCGAACCATATATTTTGATAAACTCCTCAGACTCACCCGTTAGAATGACGACATTACCTATTCGACAATTATGAATTCAGCATTTCCGCAGCAGTATTCTACATTAACACTAGACAATTTAAAGGAACCTGCAGAAGGATTTCGGTCGTTTTCATCTTTCACTAGCGTCAATAATTTAAATGCCCGTGTGAGGGTTTTATGGCATTTTTTTTTACAGCTGACGTTATTGTTTTGTTTGTTTGCAAGTGAGATTGTTTTGATGCTGGCAACCCGCATAGCACAGTGGTTCTGGATCACTGCTGATGCGATGATGGGGCTGTCACTTCCGCACACCCCCACCCGCCCCGCCGCCCCCACGACCAGCCCTCAGCCTCCCCCACCTTCCTCTCCATTACCGACAACTCCATAGTTGAACGAGAGAATAATTACAGATGACTTCGATTCCCTTCTTCTGTCATTTTTTCCCCTCATTGTTGCCTTTCAGTTTCTCATTTGGAAACTTGTGTAAGCTGTACACAGTCCTCTGAAATTATAAATACCAACCAAGTGGTCTTATATCAGAATCGTCGATTTCAGCCTCTACAAATCCTGTAAGATTTAATATCTATATCCAAGAGGATACCTCTGACTGAGGTTCTGGCTGATATGTAGGCCTATATATATATATTATCAAGCAGTTTATTTCACTTGACTATATGGGTCGATTTCTAAAACACGGACGAAACCGTGGTTCCAAACCTCGGCTTTTACACCGTGATCGAGGTCTGAATCCTTATGCGATTTCTAAAACGAAGTCGAGACGCGGCTTGAGAAGAAACCGAGGTTTGTGGGTTTTATATATGGCAACGCAGCTAAGAATCGATTTTTATTCATGTAAACAGTCGATATTAGAAAGAAATGAACATTGGGATTAATATTTTTATTGAATTGCATTAAGTCACATTCTTTTGTTCTCAGCTAAGTTATTGTTATATTTACTAATTTACAGAACATATGAGAGTTTAAAATACTAGCATTGCTTTAATATTTAATAGGGAACGATTTTTTTTTAATTTAATAGGGAACGGATTTTTAAGTGCAAGAATGATATTGACCAAATAATTAGCAAAAGTCGAGCGTTTATGTTGTAGTTTGTCATTTTTTCACAACTACTACCAACATTAAGTACCTGTAGACCCGGTTCTAAGGAATTAATAACCTAAATATTAACTGGAATAAAATTTCAATTGAAACTAAAATGTAATATGGTTCTATTTTCGCATATAACAAGCCTACTACATGGAAAGCCCCAGTAGCATAAAACTTATACTAAGAAGACAAAATCATGTTTTCTTCATATTCTTATAGGTCCATCATTTTCAAATATTAAATAAAATGTACAAAACTGCTGTTAAGACTAAGAATTAAGTTACATCATCATTATAGCCATATAAGTTTATCAGATATTTAAGTTCTAATAAATCTTGTTGTGGTACCTTGTAATTTTTGTCCAATTATGAGTTCATTTCCTTATACAATTTTAGAAATTTAGAGCCTGCATTTTCTGATAATATTTGTGGTCGTTCACGTAAATTTATCCTTAAATGGTAAGGAAAACCAAACAGTACTCAAAAGAAGCTGTCACCAAACACAACTGTTTCCACTAATAATCACATCAGAATTTACTAAATAAAATATGCGAAGATAAACAGAAATTATAAAAACAAAAGAATGAAAATGACTGTGAACAAAAAATTAAAAAGAAAAACAGAGTTACAGTATTTAGCCTACTAGGTATAGAATATAAAATTCGAGAACTGAATAGATTGAGTTACGCCTAAGCATCTTTACTACCCCTGTGTTGTCGTAAGCACCATGTCATAGTTGTATTATCTCGCATAATCTGAGTCGTGATCCGTTCTTTGAACATATCAGAGCAAACACTGCAGTTGGCTTTAAAACCCGCGCCTGAGGGAAATGTGCAGATATCCATCGCGCGACCCCTTGTCTGTGGCTGCAACTGACGGTTGCCAAGAGACGCTTCTTTATTCCACATAAGAAACAGATGGAAATTCCACGCAATGTCTCTGGGAGCGCATTCCCGTCTTGTGTTGTCACTCAGTGTCTGTCTTAAAGCAAAGTTTTCGGGCGTCTCTTCTCAAGCGACGTAACCAAGAAAATTCCAGCCCTAAAGACTTGTAGCAGGCTACTCCCCCTCCTGTTTTGTTTGTTATTTGTTTAAACGAACTCGTCACATAATTACAGAAGAGTTTGAAATATACTGCATAACGAAACCAGGTGGGAATATCTTAGGGTCCACACCTGTGGAGTAACAGTTAGCGCGTCTGGCCGCGAAACCATGTGGCCCGGGTTCGATTCCCGGTCGGGGCAAGTTACCTGGTTGAGGTTTTTTCCGGGGTTTTCTCTCAACCCAATATGAGCAAATGCTGGGTAATTTTCGGTGCTGGATCCTGGACTCATTTCACCGGCATTATCATATTCATCTCATTCAGACGCTAAATAACCTAAGCTGTTGATAAAGCGTCGTAAAATAACCTACTAAAAATATCTTAGGTTCTTGCGCCGTTTCATGGATATACTGGGTGTTCATTTCAAAGTGTCATGACGTCACTGTTGTTGGGTCACCGATTTGAAGCGAGTTTCAGCTTGTATGTCAGTGAAGTTGCCTATTATTTAAGGCGTTCTTCAATCTGAACTTGAGAACGTGTACGGTATAACTTGAACGTAGTAGCAACAGATGGCGGTCTGTACGGTCTGTGTGCTACCATAACCTCTTTCGAACTGTGTTTTGCGCCGGCAAGTCGTACGCAGGGTATTTGTTATCGTCGGTTGCGTACGGTAACATTCCGCAACACAAATCAAATGCTCCGTGTCCATGTTGACCGTCGAAGTTAATGTCAACAAATACGTAACTAATCGTCTTAACCCTCTCCCCATATCCCGACAGTACGTATTTCCAAACAGTTCACATTCCTGCCACTACCGGCGTTACCGTACGTATCGGTACGTACTCTTCAGAATGAACGCCGTACTTGCTAGGCAACTTCTCTGCCTCATAGGTTACACACCTCTGCGGAAGTGTAGGAAGATTGAATTCTCTAGGCTCATCGGCTAGCCACATGACGGCATACAGCGAGCCATGACACATTTTGAACTGAACACCCAGTAGACCAGCGTTTCTCAAACTATGGCCCGCGGACCACCTGCGGTCCTCGAGTTCTGCCCTTGTGGTCCTTCAAAAAGACAGGAGAAAAAATAAAATTCAAATGAATTACGTATCACACAATAGCTGAAGATCTCAGAGTTTGGAAATGATACATGGCAATCACCTTTCACTTTTTCTCCCAGTACTGACATTTTACGAGCACAAGAGGTTCTTCTTCATTCTGAAGTTCGCTGGCTCTCACGGATAAGGCACTCACAAGGCTATTTGAATTAAGACAGAAAGTCCTGCTACTTATAAACGAAATTAACGAAGATTTTACGTCATTTTTTGCTGATGACATGTGGCTAAGTACATTGGCATATCTTCCAGATGTATTCTCAAAACTAAACAAACTAAATCTCTCTCTACAAGGTAATTCTTTGACTGTTCTCAATGCGCATGAGAAAATAAAGGGGTTCGAGAGGAAACTTGGTTTGTGGTTCAGTTGCGTAAAACAGAGGATTTTTTTTCACCATTTCCAAACCTAGAGTCTTTTTTGGTTGAAAATAATTTCGTTATTGGAAAAGAATTATACAATGACATATTATGTTCGCATCTAGAAATTCTGAGGTAAAAATTTGAAACTTATTTTCCAAGTAAATGTGACAAATTTTCATGGATTCGTGATCCCTTTCATTGCGATATTGAAACTAACAAACTTTCATTGAGTGAAAGAGAACGTTAATTGAACTCTCGAATGACACCAGACTTAAAATGAAATTCCAAGCGGAAGGTATGGTTAATTTTTGGACCTCATCACAAGTGAAAAGAGAACATAGTGAATTGTACAATGGTGTTTTACAAATTATAATTCAGTTTGCCTTTACGTATCTGTGTGAGAAAGGGTTTTCATCACTAACTGTAATAAAAACAAAGTACCGAAATCGACTCGATGTATGTGACGATCTCCGACTTAAGCTTACCAGCATACATCCAAATATAGAACAACTGTGCCAGAATCGTCAGGCTCATCCATCTCATTAATGTGAGTACCAATATTTATTTTTTTTAGTTAAAGATTATCCAAACTCTAATAGCCTTGAATTATTAAAGAAACGAAAATGAATTTTCTTCTATTAACATTAACTTAATTAGTTAATACTAATATAAAATTAATTGAATTAAATTAATTTTAATTACGCAAATTAATCCTATTTTAAAATATTAGTATACTGGTACTAAAATATGCTACAAAAATGATAAATTTGCTTTCGAAGAAAACAAGAGTAAGGTGGTCCGCGGAACTGTTCTAACTTAAAAAAGTGGTCCCCACTTCAAAAAAGTTTGAGAAACGGTGATATAGACCAACGGTGACCAAAACTCGAGCTGCAGTGGATTACTTGCGAAAGACAGCCTAAGAAGTAAGGAGAAGGAGGAAAGGTACTTGGCATGAAAACTACAACCAGTGGTGCTTCCTGTACTAACATGTTGATCAATACCGCGAATAAAAATCTCAAGCTTTTAGGTATCAGTAATGTCACTTCTGTCATCAAGAGCCAGTGAATAATATACGATTTTTCTTGCTCCTTTTTTCAACCTTCCTCTTGAATATAATCAGGGTATCGTTCTGCATCCCACTAATCCATCTGTCTCAATCCTCCACTTTCTTCTTTTTACGGGGTGGGAGTGACCTTAGCAATAACCCTAAAGTCCCTAATACTTCAACTGAATCGAAATCCCCCTTCGTGATGCTCCATCAATACAATAAATTTCATAATAACTAAAATAAGTAAGAACGTCACTTTACACCTAATTTTTTTTGCCAAATACTTATATGTGTAACCACGGAAACAACCTTACAATGACATTTAAATATCATATTTATGTGTAACCACGGAAACAACCTTACGATAACATTTAAATATATTTACATGTGTAACCACGGAAACAACCTTACGATGACATTTAAATCTCATTATACTTACATGCGTAACCACGGAAACAACCTTACAATGACATTTAAATCTCATTATACTTATATGCGTAATCACGAAAACAACCTTACAATGACATTTAAATCTCATTATACTTACATGCATAACCACGAAAACAACCTTACAATGACATTTAAATCTCATTATACTTATATGCTTAACCACGGAAACAACATTACAATGATATTTAAATCACATTATACTTATATGCGAAACCACGGAAACAACCTTACAATGACATTTAAATCTCATTACACTTATATGCGTAACCACGAAAACAACCTTACAATGACATTTAAATCTCATTATGCTTATATGCGTAATCACGAAAACAACCTTACAATGACATTTAAATCTCATTATACTTATATGCTTAACCACGGAAACAACATTACAATGATATTTAAATCACATTATACTTATATGCGAAACCACGGAAACAACCTTACAATGACATTTAAATCTCATTACACTTATATGCGTAACCACGAAAACAACCTTACAATGACATTTAAATCTCATTATACTTATATGCGTAACCACGGAAACAACCTTACAATGACATTTAAAGTATTAAATGTAATCGGTGACGAGAACACCGGTGACTAAAATGAAATCGATGACAAGAAGGTATGACATCTCCGGTGACGAAAATTCTTAGACCCCATATTGAATGCACATGATCACGTTTTATTTTCAATCAATTAGACAAACCTTCAAGGAACCAAATGACTTTTGATATGAGTCGCAAGGGACGGTTTCCATTTTACAGTACTGTAATAAAGAACGGACCAGAGGAGAGCAACAAGCTTGGATCAGTATTTGCACGTCGCCAGTGTCCAATGAATTGCAGGCAATATGCACGGCGACTCGAGCTAACAGGACCCGTGAGATTTGCCGTGTAATTGAACTAAAATAATACACCAACGTGCCAAATTCCATACATTATGTATTACAACACGGAATAGTTTAATTTTGCGGTAAGCTTTATTGATTTGACCTATTTGAAGCTTCCAATGGTAATTCGATGGATACCATAAAGCGGGTTGCATGCCAAGCTTTATTTACAGGACATTGCGTGGAACAGTTTACGTAGCAGCAAGTGAAGCGGAGTGAAGATACGACAAGCAACGAAGTAGACCGGAGAAGATTAGTAATGTAAAGCTTAGAGAAGAGACACAATAAAAATGAAGGAAAATAAATTAAGTGTAGTAATTTTTCTAACCTAGTGTGTAAAATACCACCACATTGATACTTTATATTAATTTCAGACTTCTGGGTATGATACTTTCTGAGAAAAGTGTACCAATGTCACAAAAATAAGAAAGTGCAGAAAAATTGTGTCAAAGTTTCCATATTTTGCAATGTTAAATTCCTCAATTTTGGGTGCACTTTTCTTAGAAATGATAAAAGATACAAATGTATAAAAAATAGGGCATACGTAACATACTTTTATGTATACAACCGGCCAAATAAACTTAAAATTCTACTGAGCGGTTGGTAAGAAAATACTTTTCATTGATAACATTTTTTGCATTAAGAATTACTACAATATTTTTGCTGAAAATAGGGCTAAAAGCTGACAATTAGAAGAAATAAAATCATATTTTCATTTTACACATATTAAACTACTGAAAAGCGATAAAAACCAAAATCCGGTTTACAGACTCCCCTTAAAGGAGTAGATAAAACTTAACGCCTCAAACAATCTATTCTTTTTTAATTATTTTAAAAATATACACTAACTATGCAAGTTTATTTCGGTGAAACAGTAACTTGACCATCTGTATTAGTTTTAAAGTTATGATTATAATGGTACTACATTGCACATTATTATATTAGGCCTATGTCTTTAAGACAAAAGGAACATCTTCAGCGGGCCTCTGGATGGAGGAGAATGGAACGTGAGAAGAGATGAAGTTGTGTTGGAAAGAGTGGGTGAAAGAAAGAATGATTCTAAAACTGATCAGAAAGATAAAAAGGAATTGGTTGATTCACTGGCTGAGAATAAACTGCCTACTGAAGGATGCGCTGGAAGGAATGGTGAACGGGAGAAGAGTTCGAGGCAGAAGAAGATATCAGATGATAGACGACATTAAAATATGTGGATTATATGAGGAGACTAAGAGGAAGGCAGAAAATAGAAAGGACTGGAGAGTTCTGGGTTTGCAGTGAAAGATCTGTCCATGGGCTTATGTATGTATGATTGTATTTATGTATGTATGTATGTATGTATGTATGTATGTATGTATGTATGTATGTGTAAGGTTTTTTCACAGCTAACTACATTTTAAAATCTGTATCAATTTCGGTATTTATATGACGACTGTTAGTCCTTATAGAGAACTTATAATTTTTCAAACAAAATAAAAAATCTTACATTTTGAGTGTTGGGCCTAAGATTGAAAATGAATGATTAACTAATTGGTGCACGATTCTCAACTGTTGCTGGATGATGTAGGATATATTACTCTTTAAATTAGTAAAAGATAAAATACGAGTATTTGTAAAAACATTTCTTTGTGAATGTCCTAGTAGTTTCTAAAGTTTGAAATTAAAAAAAAGGGGGGGGGGAAATTTTCTTATTGGTCGGTTCATCTGTAACTGTTGAATGCAGCTGGTTCCTTGGAATTACCGTGGTAGGAGAGACGCAGCTGAGCAAACCTCATAGGTATAACTGCCTCCATTCAACAGTTACAGATGAACCGACTAATAACCAAATTTCCCCTTTTTTTAAACTTTAAACCTTAGAAACTACTAGGACATTCACAAAGAAAATTTTTTTTACAAATACTTTGATCTTTACTAATGTAAGGATTAATATATCCTATATCTTCCAGCAAACTTGAGAATCGTGAACAAATTAGTTATTTATTTTCAACTTTAATACTGAAAATGTATGATTTTTTATTTTGTTTGAAAAAGTTATAAATTTTCTAAAGGACAAAAGGCTGGTTCACAATAAACCGGGAACGGAAACGACAACGAGGACGAGAACGGAAATAATGTTAAAATAAATGTATTTAAATGTGAGCATTTACGACAGTTAATTGTGCATTCACAATTAACTGTCGTAAATGGGCACATTGAAATACATTTATTTTAACATTATTTCCGTTCTCGTTCTCGTTGTCGTTTTCGTTCCCGGTTTATTGTGAACCAGCCTTAAGTCATTATATAAAAATTAAATTGCGCTAAAATTAGTATTTCATATTGTTAATCACGATTTAAAAACATTGTTAGTTTATCTAATAAGTTAAGGGCAGGGCTGAATTTTATAAGAATTTATTATAGGGTGCCCCTAAACTTTCTAGGAACACTGTAAATGTGCAGTAAAGCGAACGATATCACAGCAAGAAATGAAAAGTATTTCAATGAAAAAAACACAGTAATTGAAAGGGGAATAAAGTAACAAGATGTAAACAGAGAAATCTGAATTAAATAAAGTAAAGAAAACGGAAACAAAACGAAATAGAGAAAGGAGAGTTTTCATATACGGGCTATGCAGGTACATAAAGGGAATAGGGACGGCGCTCTGGTTTTTTCCCCAATTTCAGTAAAGGAGGTGACTATTAGGAAGTTGAAGCCACTCTACCTTGCAAAGGATCTCCGGCACTGAAATCACAGAAGATTTTACGAGTCCCGAAGCCATCCTGGAAGTTCTTGCTCTCTCTTGAATTCGAGCCCGACTGGCGTTTGCAATTACACAATTTTCGCCATTTTTTAACAGTCTGATCCTCTTTAAACATAACTTTGACGGAAATTATAAAATAGAAATAACATCTGGAAAACGATAACTCACGTAATGTATATAAAACAAGCGATTTGAGCCGTGAATATGCAAAATCAGGCAGTTTAAGCAAAGTTTAAACCGATATATGGGCGGCATGCACGGGGGATTTCTCATAACGGAGTGAAGAAGGATCGTGTCATTTTTGTAACGAGCTTCGCCATCTGGGAGACTCCAAGAAGCAGCAGCAGCACGTGCCGGTAATTTGTGCTGTCATGACCTTCCCTGTCTGCGAGGCCGCACAGCTGAATATTTCCGAAAACTGACTCCGGCTACAGTGTCGGAACATTTGCTGATAGTCATGTTAACAGTTTTAATTAAAACAGAGACAACTGGCTTTCAAAATCCAGTCATACGTACGAGTCTCTCAGTTGCTTGAGACACAAATGCTGTAGTATAAAGGTGCATCTACACGGTTCAACTTTCCTTTCAACTTTAAGCATTCAAGCAATGAAGGCAATATTGAAATTTAATATTAATTAATACGTAGTGAAGATGACCTTTAAAACGGCGCACCATGTAAACACAAAATCTTAATGCATCTTAAGGGGTTAGGTACAGCTTAAAGTCGTAAAATTTTGGAAATATTCAACATTTTTTTCCTCCATTACTGTATCTTGTACAATAATGAAAATTAGTATGTGTAAAACACTGTCCTGCTATAGCCTACGATAAAAAATAATTTTACGATTAAAAAAATGATTTGTATTTTTTCAAAATTCAAAATTCACTATGCAGTGATGAAGCGTTTCCCTCATAACTCAAAAACTATCCAAAATTCTCTGATTAACATTTTGTGTGTATTTATGGATGTCATATCTAAAATATGACGCAAAATCACTTCTCTGCCTTTGATAGATTGTCTGATAAAAAATAAATTCATTTTAAAAAAGGTCAAATATCAGTATTTTCTCTAACACAAAATAAAAAAAAAAACATTATGTTTAAGGAATGTAATTAAAAGACCATGATATTGTAAATATGAGTTTCAGGAATAAAATAAAAGAGAGAGAACATGAAAAAGGTAACAAGTTTATGAGTTATGAGGGAAACGCTTCATCACTGCAAACTGAACTGCCACCGTTTTGAATTTCGAAAAAAAAAAAAATATATATATATATATATATACACACACACACACACAGTATATAAATCATTACTTTTTAAATCGTAAAAATATTTTTTTCATAGAGCAGAAGGAGTGTTTTGCACACACCAATTTTCATTATTATACAAGATACAGTAATGGAGGAAAAAATGTGGAATATTTCCAAAAACTTTACTGCTGTAAGCTGTACCTAACCCCTTTAATTGACCGCGCGTTTTAAACTTGATTCTTTTAGTATTCTTCCCAGATTGCATGCGTACGTTGATGGAAAATTGAACCGTGTAGATGTAGCTTAACAGTGGCTGCAGTAACAATACAAAGGCGGTAGTAATAAGATTATCAGTAATAGCAGCATAATAATAATAATAATAATAATAATAATAATAATAATAATAATAAAAAATGGAGATTTATCCTTCGAAGAGGTGGAAAAATGCAAATATCTTGGAGCAACAGTAACAAATATAAATGTCACTCGGGAAGAAATTAAAAGCAGAATACATATGGGAAATGCCTGTTATTATTCAGTTGAGAAGCTTTTGTCATCTAGTCTGCTGCCAAAATATCTGAAAGTTAGAATTTATAAAACAGTTATATTACCGGTTGTTCTGTATGTTTGTGAAACTTGGACTCTCACTTTGAGAGAGGAACAGAGATTAAGAGTGTTTGAGAATAAGGTTCCTAGGAAAATATTTGGGGCTAAGAGGGATGAAGTTACAGGAGAATGGAGAAAGTTACACAACGCAGAACTGCACGCATTGTGTTCTTCACCTGACATAATTAGGAACATTAAATCCAGACGTTTGAGATGGGCAGGGCATGTAGCACGTATAGGCGAATCCAGAAATGCATACAGAGTGTTAGTTGGGAGACCCGAGGGAAAAAGACCTTTGGGGAGGCCGAGACGTAGATGGATTTGAGGGAGGTGGGATATGATGATAGAGACTGGATTAATCTTGCAGAGGATAGGGACCGATGGCGGGCTTATGTGAAGGCGGCAATGGATCTGAGGTTCCTTAAAAGCCATTTTAAGTAAATAAGTAAGTATTCATAGACATATATTAAAAATAGGTAAATGGCGATTTACTCGAAATGGATCTGAAACTTTTTTAGACCTCGATCGGGATCGAAGCCATATACCTTGAGTCCAGATTTTGGTTACAAATCGGTATATGACATTCAGGTTTGCGTTCAACGGATTTACTGTAACGGATCTTGTATTTATTTTATTTTTATCACTGGCATGAAGGAGCTCTCCTATTAATTGAAATTGTTTTCTGTACAAGGACTGTTTCTCCCGAGTGTTGATATTATTACGTTTAGAGCTCTTTAATATTTCCGAGACCATGCAAGGTTTGGATTTAGTTTTCTTTTTATTCCTTTCCACCTTTGTAGCACATGACATTGATTGCAAACAATGTCCGATATGGAATTCTATATCACTACCGTTGCTATCATGCAATGGTTTTCCGTAATTAAAATAAATGTAGATGGGAATGTGTATACAAGGAGAACTCCACTTCGTTATTTCCTAGAGCATATTCGTCTTTCATTCTCGTAATACCATTAAAGGAAAAGTTTTTAGTACTCAAAAAACAATTTCACACCGTGATATTCTCTAAATAACTTCGAGGAGTCACAAAAAACGACTAGGTATGAATGAAACACGATCCTTCTTAGCGAACAACTTCCATAATTCCATCAGCCTTTTCTGTGTCGACGTGTAAAACACAATAAGTCGTATTATTAATACTAAAAAAAAATGTAGAATTACAGGCGTTGACAAAGACAAAGGAACATCGCAAGGATATCAGCTTACTTGGTACAATGCGGAGAAGTGGACTAAGACAGCATTAAGGAATTAATATTCCTCTCGTCTTATTGTGGACGACATCTGCTGCAGAAAGGTATAGGAAAGCTGGAGCATCAAGTTCCCTTGCTCTGCCTCAGTCAATTGACCTCTGCGCAACAACGGGGCGCAGTCTGCTCCAGACAGTTCTCTTACTTTATTCATTCTCAACAAGGACTATCTTATTGCTATGCAAGATCAACACAGAGCGAGACGTTGAGACTTCAATCTACTAGTTCTAAGACCAAACAAAGCGGGTCTGTATACTGATCTTGTATCAAACAGATTCCGAAACGTTAATTTCGCAAACAGAAATGTAGCTATTTTGTGAATAGCTAAGATTATACAGGGACATCATTTTATTTTTAATTCAATTTTGATTGTACCTGAGTTTTTTAATGTACTTCATTCCCACCCCTTCTACTAATGAAGTTCCAACTGTCCTCCACACAAAACCAAGGCCGCTTATAGTAAACATAACTGAGTTAGTGAGTATAGTACGTTCCAGAAATATGTTCGCGTTTTCCAGTGACGAAAGAGCTATTAAGGCCGTGTCTCAAAGCTACATTTTCAGCTGAAGTGAGCTGGATTGTTAACTAAATAGCCAGATGTGACGTCAGAAGTCATGATCCAAAGCTACATAGTGCATAGCAATCAAGTCCGTAGTAGCTAGTCAACGAAAATGCTTGGAATCTATTTTCCGTTATAATTATTATAGAAACTTTTTTTTTTATTTATTGTTCTTATTTTGATAATTATACTTTATTGTACTTTTGGGAGATTAAGAATATTTTCATTTTATTTATTTTTTGAAGGTAGACTTATTCCAACCCTTTTCTTGATTTTAGGTTGGGAATATCAGCCTGAACGTACCGGAAGGTGTGGCTGGAATGAGTTTATACAGGTTAAATCATTAAGTTAAGAATTTCATTTACACTGAATAATTTTATCGTGCAATTCGATATAATCTGAGATATAAATGGTTATTGACTTGTACACTAAATAAACATGGATACCTGATTAGCAAATGGGGTTATGAAATCTGAAAATGCTTTGGAAGTGAAATAATGTAAATACAATGTAGAATAACGCGTTAAGTTTGAACACTGACATTGTTAGTACCTTCTGTACAATGTTTTAAACATTACTGTAATGTATTAAGTCCTTATCTTTTCCACATAACTCGTAATGAAACTGCATTAGGACCCTGCCTTCTTAATTTAGTGCTGCACCGTGATGTCATGGTGTTTAGAAAAATAGTCTATGAAGAAGGCCATGTTTCAAGCATACATTTCCATAGCTTCCTAGTGTGTAGTTTACAAGTCACCTAGTTGCTAGTCACTAGTGTGTAGCATGGACTTGAGCTTTGAGACACGGCCTAATTTTGAATCATATTTTCGCACAGGTACTGTCCGTTTGCCTACGCCGTATCCCGATTTCCCCCACCTGCTTCTGCTCGCCCCTCTGTAAGAGCTGGGCTGTCTTAGCTCTTTTCTGAAAACATTAATTTCTGTTTGGAATTGGACGTTTACGTAATATTATACAACTGTTTAAAATAACTTAAATAAAAGGGCCTCGTTAAGTAATTAACTGTCACGTGATTTTCCCCCTTTCTACGATCCTGCAGCATAACCACTTGGACGGACAGTAGATAGCATGTCTGAGTAATGTTATCTGTGCGGGTAGGGCAGAAGTGAAGATTGAATTTACAGTACGTAAGGTACTCTTTTATATAATAGGTATAGAATTATTTCAACATGAGTTACTAGTACGAAGGACGAAACTGGTAATTGGAATTAAATGCAATAGTCTATAGTGTGATAATATGCACAAAAGAACTGAAGCCTGTATCTAAATGAACGGCCACCATTTTCAAAAATGTTTAAATATCCATATTGATTAATTTTCTATTTAACTTCATTCTCTATATTGTATGCTAATGTGCTGTAGACAGTGTAATATACACTGCATAATGAATACGTTCGCATGGATAACTCAGTTCGAGAGTAAAAATACTTATTGTTAATAGGCCTACTGTACTGTATTTTGATTAAACAAAAACCTAATGAAAATTATCAAATTCAAAATTACGATATCTCCTAGTTTACGTAAATGGATTAACTACTTTTCTTCCCTCCTATACCTAGTAAAGTGATTTGTTTGTATTTACGCCAGTATCATCGAACTTCAATCGTGGAACGGGGGAGCAAACGGTGTTTCCGGCTCTGAACCATTAATCCAAAGGTATAGCCAGGGTAATATTAAAAATGTTAGTAAAAATAAAATTATGTCCATGTATAAGGCTACATTTAAATCAACACTTACTTTATTTTGAAATTTGAGTTATACATAATAAAGTAAAAGATTATAACGAACAAGAAAGATTATTTATAAATTCGTAATACTTCGAAATTGTATCACTAAGGAGGCATTGAGAATAATATTTTTAGCTTTAGTACAATCATTAATACTAGTACAATATGGTATAATAAATTGGGGTGGAGTAGCATCCAGTACTTAATCCATTAATTTTATTACACAAAAGATTAATAAAAATTTGTCTCACCAAAAATATGGATTAACCAACAAATTTAATTTATACAGATTTTAAAGTAATAACTATTGAAGAAATTTATAAATATAGTTTACTTACTACCACAGAAATAAAATAAAACATAAATCTAAACGACATGAATATCGTACTCGAAGACAAAAGGCTACTTTCCAATTAATTGAGCCTAAATGTCATACAAGTACATCTCATTTAATATGGTGTTACTTTCGGCCCAAGACTTAATAATAAAATTACAAATAATTTCCCAAATTTGAGATATTTTAAAATCGAAGCTTTCAAAAAATAAATTAATAAAATTATTCATGATATAGGATTAACAAATGTGTGTATTTTTTACCTTTTATTTCTGTCGTCTGTATTCATGTTTTTCTGCCTGATTGTCAATTATATTAAATGTGTTTTTTCTCTTTTTTTGTCTCTTTGTAGCATACACTGTTAACTATAACACATTCAAGAATGTTTTAAAGTGCTGGATGATTAATCATCCCTTTTATAGTATTAGTGAATACTTTGAATCCTCCGTTAATAACTTATGTTTCTAATATAATTTTATTCACTATGTTTTATTATGGCTATGTCCATAGTATTTGTATAATACTCATGACTTTAATAAAATCTAATCTAATCTAATCTAATCTAATATAATCTAATCATATGCCGCTACCACGAATGGATTATTTTTATTTCAATCTAATAAAATCTACAACTTCAGAAACGAGATAGCTGAGCTGTCACCTTATGAAAATTGATAAGAAGAAATGAAAACAGAGGGAAGTTATTACAATCTATTATAACTTTAAATCAGTATGTGTATTGGTCTAGACTGCTTATTTTTAATGCACGCCGTGAAAAAAACCAGAGCTGTTTTTAACTTCGAATTTCAGTAACTGGCTGTTATGCAGGATCCGATGTGCATTTGATTGCGGGAAATTCAATTAAAAAGACACGGTGACGTTAACCCACAAGACCCGATCTGGGGAACACTTGAGTATCGCGCCACAATTGAATTTGGTTCTGCGTACGAGGCTAATTGAGTCTGTGCACAATGGGATTGATGTGTACATTGTGGCATCGCCTGCGCCACATGTGGAGAGAGAGGGGGAAGCCACAGTAATGATCGCGCTGGAATAAGATCTAAGCTGTGAACGGGATTGGCAAAAACCAATATCACTGCTTTGTTTAATGACCAATTTATCTGCAGATGGTGTTACGATGATGATAAAACAGCGAAGTAGAATAACAGATCAAAGCATAAGTAGTCGGAGAAAATATAAAGGAAGAACAGGGGTAGAAATAGTGTGATATACGACTTGAGACGTGTTGTATTCTAGCGGAAAATTTCCAAATTACTATTAACGTACAAGGAGAGTGAGGACCCGGCAGTTCTGCGAACTAAACTGTTTATCTGCTATAGCAGTGAGTATATTTGGTCAAAATAAAACTGGCCAGCCTCTTGAGCAGTTAAAATTTTCCAAGTCCCTTCGGGTGCGCGCGCAGTTCACTACCGTAAACCTCCGTGCGCCGCTTCAGTTAACTCCATAATACAAGGCGCTGATTTGGACTACCTCTAGAGCATATTTCGAATCTCCCTAGAGAATTGTTTGTTCAGCCCTTTCTTTTATTGTTTACAACTCGTTTTAGTGTCATATAGTCAAATAATTTTGCTTATGTTACTTCATGTTACTTACAGATAATTACAAAACTGGTGAAACTTCGTGGTTTTAATTTTAGGAAATCAGGCTATATTTTGTCATCAGAATTACGATTTTTCTTCTTGTTTACAATTACTACGTTTGGGCCTTGATTATCACGGATTTAAGTTAGTATAATAATCATATTCTCTGTAGCACAACTTGTAAATCAATTATCGCCAATTATTTAACCGATATATTTTGTCATCAGAATTATGATTTTTCTTCTTGTCAACAATTACTACGTTTAGGCCTGATGATCACGGATTAAAGTAGTATAATAATCATATTCTCTGTAGCACAACTTGTAAATCTATTATTGCCAATTATTTAACCGATATATTTTGTCATCAGAATTATGATTTTTCTTCTTGTCAACAATTACTACGTTTAGGCCTGATGATCACGGATTAAAGTAGTATAATAATCATATTCTCTGTAGCACAACTTGTAAATCTATTATTGCCGATTATTTAACCGATATATTTTGTCATCAGAATTATGATTTTTCTTCTTGTCAACAATTACTACGTTTAGGCCTGATGATCACGGATTAAAGTAGTATAATAATCATATTTTCTGTAGCACAACTTGTAAATCAATTATCGCCAATTATTTAACCGATATATTTTGTCATCAGAATTATGATTTTTCTTCTTGTCAACAATTACTACGTTTAGGCCTGATGATCACGGATTAAAGTAGTATAATAATCATATTCTCTGTAGCACAACTTGTAAATCTATTATTGCCAATTATTTAACCGATATATTTTGTCATCAGAATTACGATTTTTCTTCTTGTCAACAATTACTACGTTTAGGCCTGATGATCACGGATTAAAGTAGTATAATAATCATATTCTCTGTAGCACAACTTGTAAATCTATTATTGCCGATTATTTAACCGATATATTTTGTCATCAGAATTATGATTTTTCTTCTTGTCAACAATTACTACGTTTAGGCCTGATGATCACGGATTAAAGTAGTATAATAATCATATTCTCTGTAGCACAACTTGTAAATCAATTATCGCCAATTATTTAACCGATATATTTTATCATCAGAATTATGGTTTTTCTTCTTGTCAACAATTACTACGTTTAAGCCTGATGATCACGGATTAAAGTAGTATAATAATCATATTCTCTGTAGCGCAACTTGTAAATCAATTATTGCCAATTATTTAACCGATATATTTTATCATCAGAATTATGGTTTTTCTTCTCGTCAACAATTACTACGTTTAGGCCTGATGATCACGGATTAAAGTAGTACAATAATCATATTCTCTGTAGCACAACTTGTAAATCAATTATTGCCGATTATTTAACCAATATATTTTGTCATCAGAATTACGGTTTTTCTTCTTGTCAACAATTACTACGTTTAGGCCTGATGATCACGGATTAAAGTAGTATAATAATCATATTCTCTGTAGCACAACTTGTAAATCAATTATTGCCAATTACTTAACCGATATATTTTGTCATCAGAATTACGGCTTTTCTTCTTGTCAACAATTACTACGTTTAGGCCTGATGATCACGGATTAAAGTAGTATAATAATCATATTCTCTGTAGCACAACTTGTAAATCAATTATTGCCAATTATTTAACCGATATATTTTGTCATCAGAATTATGATTTTACTTCTTGTCAACAATTACTACGTTTAAGCCTGATGATCACGGATTAAAGTAGTATAATAATCATATTCTCTGTAGCACAACTTGTAAATCAATTATCGCCAATTATTTAACCGATATATTTTGTCATCAGAATTATGATTTTACTTCTTGCCAACAATTACTACGTTTAGGCCTGATGATCACGGATTAAAGTAGTATAATAATCATATTCTCTGTAGCACAACTTGTAAATCTATTATCGCCAATTATTTAACCGATATATTTTGTCATCAGAATTATGATTTTACTTCTTGTCAACAATTACTAAGTTTAGGCCGTGACGATCACGGATTAAAGTAGTATAATAATCATATTCTCTGTAGCACAACTTGTAAATCAATTATCGTCAATTATTTAACCGATATATTTTGTCATAAGAATTATGATTTTTCTTCTTGTCAACAATTACTACATTTAGGCCTGATGATCACGAATTAAAGTAGTATAATAATCATATTCTCTGTAGCACAACTTGCAAATCAATTATAGTCGATTATTTAATCGATATATTTTGTCATCAGAATTACGGATTTCTTCTTGTCAACAATTACTATGTGTAGACCCTGATGATCACGGATTAAAGTAGTATAATAATCATATTCTCTGTAGCACAACTTGTAAATCAATTATTGCCAATGACTTAACCGATATATTTTGTCATCAGAATTACGGCTTTTCTTCTTGTCAACAATTAATACGTTTAGGCCCTGATGATCTCGCATTAAAGTAGTATAATAATCATATTCTCTGTAGCACAACTTACAAATCAATTATTGCCAATTATTTAACCGATATATTTTGTCATCAGAATTATGATTTTTCTTCTTGTTTACAATTACTACGTTTAGGTCCTGATGATCATGGATTTTAAGTTAGTATAATAATCATATACTGTGTAGCACAACTTGCAAATTAATTATTACCAATTATTTAACCGTCAACATATTTACTGAATGTTCCTTAGGCAGTAGAGTGTAAAGCAGCAGGAATTAATAAAATAATTAACACAGCATTTCAATATGAAAACTCCTAATTGTCGTCTTTAGTGTTACTTCCATCTAGCGTCAAAAGTTTGTATTAACACGAAAAAGTAATAAAGCGAAAAGTATTCTAAGGATAAAAACAATGACGAAAGCCTGTTATATTCTCACTGATGAATTAAAAAAAAAAAAGTTTAGTAGCTCCACGAACATCTGAACTTGCAACCTCACGAACACCTAGCTACTCTCTAAGAGTATTACTGTAGTAAGAACGGCAATGGTAATACTCCACTTGAGAACCTATTATACAGAATATAGTGTTTGTGTTACAATATTCACTGTTTAAACACTGAACGATCTGTCTGTTTTAAATCTCGTATATGAATTATTTTCTCGGAAGATCTTAGTGATTAATAGTTGTGTTCCCCATTACAACTACCGGAAGAATATACGCAACCTTTTGAACAAAGCCTGGCTGTCCCGAACGCTCACGGAAATACCCGATTCGAACTTAGTGTCTCAGACACCGGCCAGTTTAATTTGATCAAGTGTACACTATGGCGTATCAAGAAAAAAAAATTCCGAACTTCAAAACGTAAGGGTGTAAAAAATTGTCTTATAGTCTCTACTATAACAAAAACTAGGTCTCTGATTACATTTTTCACCGAATAGCAAGAGATCTAAAGATTATCGTACAGGCCAGCATAAAAATCTATGTTCTAGCTAGAACAAAAAACCGCAGCCTTGACTCCCACGCATCATGAAAACTGTCTAAAAAAAGTTACAGACTCTAAGAAGGGTATGAGAACCGCATCGGCCATGAATATTGAAGACAGAGGAGAATACACAAGTGCACTCTGTTTTCATTGCTTCTCACAGTCACTGCCTGAGAATGAAACGATAATCATGTAACAAAAATTTTATCATACATCATGGTCTACATGCAAAATTGGAGAGGCCGATAGGGCTGTCATAAATTTTTAAGCAAATGGGCTACATCCAGTGAATGAATAATGGCATCGCAAGTGAAGTATCAGACTAGGAAGAGAACACAAGAAATCCATTAGTATCACAGCAGATACGAGCACCCTGGCTATATATTAAGCTTAACAGAGTTTTATATAGTCCAGGTTAGCATCTATGTTGATTCGAATAAATAAGTGGAAGAATCCCTACAGCTCCAATTAAAATAGGATTACGTCGAGTTTTGAGCACATAATACGGGGTTATTCATAAGTCCGTGAAACATTTTAAAGTTTAATAAAAAATTAAGTACGCGACAAATCATGGTAATTGTTGTGCCAATAGAGAGAGAACCTCTCCAAGTTTTTTTATAACGAAAGTTCACGCTTAGTTGCCATGATTTATCGCTAGGTGGCAGTAGTTATCAATAATGGGAAAATGGCGTTTACTAAAAGTGAGCAATCTTTTTGTGTCTTGGAATATGCACGAACCTCATCAGTTGTAACTGTGCAGAGAAGTTTTCGAGCGCAATTTCAAAAGGCACCACCTGTGTTCAACAATTTCAAGCATTGGTTTGTGAAATTCCGTGCCGAAGGTGTCTTTGCACCGCTCCTCGCCAAGGACGTCGTCTGTGCCATTTCGAAAAAGAAAGTGTATGGGCTATTTTTTTCTTTCTGAAACCCAGCGTTAATGAATGGTTTACTTGGACATGCTGAGCTGCCAGGACTAAATAATCGGTCTGTAGGTCTCATTGTGGTCCCTCATCCCCGGAGTTACCATGAACCCAGTAGAGACCGCACAACCAACAACAAATGACCACATATCCATGGGGTACAAGTTCGGTGGCAGACGCAGTCAATTCTATATCGGAGCAAGCCCGAAGCCTAGAAAAGAAACGATGATGGTGATGACAACGATGAAAGAGGACAAGTGTAATTATGATAGCGAAATGAATCCGGGGTCTAACGCCGAAAGTTATTCAGAAATTCTACTTCGATTGGTCGAGGAAAAACCTCGGAAAAAATCTCAACCAGATAACTCGCCCCAAGCAAGATTTGAACCTGGGTTAGGCGTGCTAACCGCTATTCCACAGCAGTACACACAAACATCGTACGATCTATTTCAGAAGTCTCCAAAAAGCGTATGGTCATTCGTGCTCTCGATACTGCCCGCCGAACACAGTGTGTTGTAAGGCTAGAGAAGGGGAAGAGACTCGTACCTCAACAGATGGAAGCGATCAGTGGGGGCTCGCGGCAACGGTCTGCTTATGTTTACAAATAATAACATCAAAAGAATAAGAAATATCATACGTTTGTATATATTTCGACATACTATGAAGCTGTAGCCCTGCTGCTGACACAAGCCATTGTAAATTCAACCTCTTCTGTTCCATGGTGCCTTTAGTGCCTGGAAAAGATCTTCTCCAGTTGTATTTTGTAATTACATCTAGTAGACATTCAGACAAGTAAAATGTTCATTAACTCCTATGATGAAAATGGCTAGGTGAGCTTTGTCATTTCTATCTGTGCTTTCGTCCAAAGCAAATGAGTAAACTGGTTAATTGTGGTTTCGACTTCAAATTCAATTACATTTACAATCTTGAAATTCCTTCTCTGAACTGTAATTGGAAACAATTTAATTTTCTTAAACTTTGACTTTGTTCTGGACACAGTATTTTAGCAACTTCCTGTATGCACGATTTTACAAATGATGCTTCTGTAAAGGGCTTCATAGATTTTCCAATATTCCAAGCTAGAACATAACAAGCAAGAAGCTTTTTTTGTTTAAGACTGAGGAAACGTGTGTGATTTGTGTTTGTATTTTCTTGTTTTATATTTATCAAAATATTTGTAAGCCTACGCACTTCACCTAAAATTAAACGAAAAACTATATGTTTGTCAAGCGGAACTGAGTGTAAACGTATTGTAATATACTGATTATTATGTACAACCAACAGTTATACAGATAGCCCCAAAATAAATTATTTTCACATGTCCAACATGCCTGTAATTGTATGATATTATTTGTGAAGAGTCGAGTACTGTCGTGGCATGTTGAATTTTAACACATCCTTACGAATTTTCGAACAAATTAAGCATTTCACATTCTCCCCACTAACACAAAAAATTTCTCTTCCTATTCATCCTTGAATGTACTACGTCCATGATTAGAAGACACTGTGAAATGGTAGAACACTCCGACCAACACAATGATAATGGCAGTCCGCCACTGCTCTTCGTTTACGCATAAACAATGAGTACAGTACAGGTGGGGATGGGTGAGGCGGAGCGCGCTCATTACGTACTGGCTTCGGTTCCGTTCAGGGGCTTACTCGCGAGTAGGCTTTTGGAGACGTGTGATCTATTTGGAGTCGACCCTTTTTCCATTTCGTCCTCGACTGACTGAATTACGGCTGAGCCACGGTTCTGTTTGCTGTGTACGAATTTATTATAAAGAATACTACTACAGACTTGGATAAATAAACATCATTAAACGAGGTTGAAAATGAACGACACTAAAGCTTCCTGGAAATAGCATGTGAGACGTGAACACTCTTTTCCCCTCGCCAGACTGTAATACGGGTCCCGGAGCATCTATCTTGTAGAACATCCAGGCTAAGACTACAGTGTCGTACAGCTTTTCTTGATGTGGTTTTGTACGCCTACTGTGAACACGGCCATGATTAAATGATCCATCCCGCTGCACAGTGGAATAGTTTCCATGTTCACTGCTCGCAGTAATGAGTTTAAAATCCTTTATAAAGCTTCTTTGTGGCAATAAGAAGATCGCTATGTAGGCAGTAATCTACTAGCGCGAGAGAGGGGAGGGAAAACCTATTTCGTTTGTACAAGCGCCACACATCCTTTTGATAGGATTGGAGAGATGAGCAGTGGAACTATTTTGTTGTTTCAGTATTTGTGCATTGGTTACCACGTAAAATATGGCACAAGAAGCGTGAAGTCGAAATAGCGGTGTTGAAATGAAATACTAGCAGGCAGGAATATAGAGCGTAGTTAAAAATGATTAAAAACCCGCGTTAATTTATCGGTTATGGGTTCAATGCAGTCGATTCTGTTAAAAAATAAAACACACAAAGAAAGAGGGACGTATGTGCAGGATAACTCCACCATCATCACATACAATACATTTTCAGTAAAAGCTCTAACTGCTTATACATTTTTATCTAGAAAATAAACAAACATATAAATAAATCAATGAATGAATCGATGGATGGATGGATGGATGGATGAATGAACTAATCAACGGATGAATGAAATAATGAATAAATAAATAAAAAATAAATAAACTTATTTATTTTGCTAATCACTGTAACATAATAGTACATTATGCAACGAGCCTATAATGACAGTAATTAAGACGCAAGTATGTTTGTTTATGAAACGAGCGCAAGCGAGTTTCATAATTTTCATACGAGCGTCTTAATTACCATTATAGGCAAGTTTATACGACTTTTTATGCTCGACCATATTTCTAACTTGAAATTATTAAGAAGCATTCACTTTATTTGTATCTGAGAGAAGATCGAAAGTGACCTTGTTCATAGCTTGTGAATTGTGAGATGTACGCAGACGCGAAAGTATTGATTTTTTTCGAGGAACAATAATGTCATTGACCTTGATGTAATGCAGAGAATGTATAACCTGGAAATTGATTTAGAATTAAAAAACGAGATGACAAATTGAATTTATTTGAATGTCATTTACAATTAACGCTAATTATTATAGTAACAGAACATAACCTTCTGCGACAGTATTGGATTTCCAGCCTCCGTGACGTTTCCCTCGTCTTTCGATTGCATATCCGAAAATAATCGAAACCTGAACTTCAATGAATAGGTG